>NC_066625.1:3050000-3316892 GCF_025201925.1 Gopherus flavomarginatus
TTTTCCAGTGTATCTTAAGGGAGAGAAATTAATTACTAAGTCTCTTCTCTTCTACAGAAAAAGCTTCCTCTAACAGCTTTTGCTCAAAATATGCAAGAAGGATCTGTCCAGCTAAGCGATGACACTCTGTTGGGGTAAGTGTCTGGGGTTTTGTGGAGCTATGGTTCCTCATTGTATAGTTCTGCATGCAATAACTTCTGTAAAATAAGTGTTAAAATGCTTGTACCTTTAGTTAATTTAAAGTAACAGCAGCTAATCCAATTTATAAATGCTACATCAATTTAGGCAATCTGCAGGACGGTGCTGATAGTATTTAGCCCTAAAATTGACATTTTATTATCCTAGACAAATGGATATTTGCAGATTTTTTTCCATAGAATCATAGAAATGCAGGGCTGGAAGGGAGGTCATCTAGCCCAGCCCTCTGTGCAGTGGCAGGACCAAATAAACCTAGACCATCCACAACAGGTGTGTGTTCAACTTGTTTTTAAAAACCTCTAATGGAGATTGCTCATGCTCCTTTGAAGCCTGTTCAAGAGCTTAACCACCTTTCTAGTTTAGAAAGGTTTTTCTTAATATCTTACCTAGGTCTCCATTGCTGCAGATTAAGCCCATTACTACCTGTCCTACCCCTTCAGTGGACATACAGAACAATTGATCACCGTCCTCTTTATAACAGCCCTTAACATATTTGAAGTCTGTTATCCCAGACTAAGCATGCCCAGTTTTTAACCTTTCCTCAGAGGTCAAGTGTTATAAACTTTTTTAGCATTTTTGTTGCTCTCCTCTGAACTCTCTCCAGTTCATCCATGTTTCCTGAAGTGTAGTGCCCAGAAGTGGATACAGTAATATAACTGAGGCCTCACCAGTGCAGAGTAGAGCGAGACATTTACCTCCATGTCTTACAACATTCCTGTTAATATACCCCAGAATAATAGCCCTTTTTTGCAGCTCTCTTCACATGATTCATATTCAATTTGTGATCCTCTATAACCCCTAGATCCTTTTCAGCTGTATGACCATCCAGCCAATTATTCCCCATTCTGTAGTTGTGCATTTGATTATTTTCCTTCCTAAGCAAAGAACTTTGCACTTGTCCTTACCGCATTTCATCTTGTTGAATTCAGACCAATTCTCCAATTTGTCAAGGTCATTTTGAATTCTAATCCTGTCCTCCAAAGTGCTTGCAACCCTTTTAAGCTTGGTGTCATCTGCAGATTTTATAAGCTTATTCTCCACTCTGTTATCCAAGTGATTAAGGAAAATATTGGGTCCGGTACTAGTCAAGACTGATCCCTGTGGGATCCTATTAGATATGCACTCTCAGTTTGTCAGCGAATCATTGATAGTAGATGTCTGAAAAAATTAAATTCAGTATGCTAACAATGAATTCTAGATTCCCAGGAACCAACATTTCCCATAAATTTGAAATGTATTCTAATGAGGATGGTGTTGGATTTCCTAAAAGCCTTTGTATTTATTTTTAGGGTTGTCACTAGAATTTAGAGAAAAGGTCACAATATTAAAGTAATCCTGGCTCATCTTTAAGAACAAAGGCCAAACCATGGTCTGGGTTTTGAACCTCTCAAAAATATTTTATTCCTTAATGTTACAATATTAAGACTTTTTGATATTAAAGGGATGTTGTACATTGGAAAGAAGGAAATCAGATACCCCCTGCACACAGAACCAGGTCCTCAGGTCCAACCAAACTGTTTTTAGTGAAGGGTCTGAAAGGGGTAGGAAGGAGAATTGGCTCTGATACTTTTTCTGCTCTCTCAGTCTTGGCACCACTTTGTCCCCTAGAATAACTTAAAGCGTTCTAAAGGCTTTTTAAAGTTACAATAGTAATAGATTCCCTAGGGACTGTTTGGATGAACATGGTGTTCTAGCCATTCTCGCTGCCTGCCTGGGCTCACACTGATGTGCCCCCTGTCAGGGCGAGAAGCAGGTAGCATAGAGCCAGCTATACCCCAGTTTTATGTCACCAAAGGAATCTCTAGCATTTTCAGAAGCACAAAGTAGCCAGAAAGGGGACAAAGGATTTGTCCTATAGGTCTTCATTCTGCTTTTTTTTTAAGCTGTAGGTGTGTAATAACTTGAATAAACTACACACTTTGCTGTCTTTTTTTTTTTTTTTAACTAAAGGAAGATGCTTGACACTTGCGGTGATGCAGAGAATAAACTGGCAGTAGAGCTCTCCCACCATGAGGTACAGATTGAGAAAGAAATTTTAGATCCACTAAGCCTACTAACAGAGGTAAGTCACTTCATCATGCTCCAAGAAACACTTTTTTCGTTATATTTTCGGAGGAAAATCACAACTGTACATGCTGCAAACTTCACTTCTGTTCAAAAAACAAGTGAATATTTTATTTGTATTTAGTGCAGGATTGTGTTAAGTTTTACAGACTTCAGTTACACTTAACTACATGACACAGTTCTAAAGTAAATATAAACGTTAGATGTCTGTGGTTTTAGGCAGAAATCCCCAATATTCAGAAGCAGAGGAAACAGCTTGCAAAGTTGGTTTTGGACTGGGATTCTGCAAAAGCTAGGTAAGAAGTGATTTCAAATACCATACAATTTGCATAGTACCCACTGATTTCTTAGTAATATCTCCTCCATGCCTAACCTCACTTTGGTATTTTCTTCTGACATGCTGTAATGTGCATGTTAACACTTACAGGGGGAAAACATCAGTTAAGTTTAAGACCTTTAAATGGTACAAAAAAGAACATCTGGCTCTCTGATCCGAATATGGATCAAATTTAGCTCTCTCATATTGTCAGCCACCAATACAGGTAGGAAAACTGTTCACATTTAAGTGAATACAAGTGTGCATCTTCAGTCTACTCCACTTGGCTCAATAATTTAATGAAACCAAGTTCAGCATCTGTCCAAACCGTGTGCTGCTCAGTGTTGGGAAGCATTCCTATAGGCAGTGGTGTTTATACTGTTAGATTTATTTAATCAGGATGCTACTACAACTTTTTAAAAATCCTTTCAATGTTGTATATTTCCCACCATCTGCTTGTGAACACCAAGTTGAGGGTGAGGCATTGTCATTGTGTTGGCTGTAGGATTTTAATTGTCACCATACTGGAGTGCTTTTATAGCATTGTCAATGGAACCCTCTTGTGGGCCACTGCCCAACTTACGTTTCAGACATCTCTATATCCTGGCTTACTGAACCTGTCATGGATAAATGCCGTCTTTATTAAGGAAGTGTGGCCTGCTGATATTAAGTCATGCTCACTTTTATCTGAGCTGCCTGCAGTGCTTGCTAGGACTGGTAGTCTCTGCAGACTCCACATCCATGTTGGAGAGGAGTGGCTGCAGGGCCCATGCTAGGGTATAGTGGCACATTAGATTCACTTGGCCACCCTGTGTCTCCTCTATAAGACAGTAGGGATGTTTCACACTAACACCCCATTCTGGGCCATTAAATTGTACTGGGACCTGATTATATTAAGCGCTAACTTTAATCTCCACTGAATAACTGTAGTTTCTCTTGTACAGATATAGCCAAGCCTGCAAGACTTCAGGAACTAATTTTCAAATGCATCCATCAAAAATAGATTCCCTTAAGGAAGAGATGGATGAGGCAGGAAATAAAGTAGAACAATGCAAGGTAAGGCAAGCTCTATAATCCTCTCCTTTGGATATATCTGCCACTAAGGGCAAGTCCGTGGATGACTTTGTACACCTCATTGTGGCGTCAGTTGTAATTGCTGCCATCTTCCAAACTTCAATGGGTTGTTAAGTGTTATAAAACAATATGCAGTTAATAAGGGTTATCAGGGCTAGTAAGCAATGCAGAGACTGGCACAATTGATTGACATTTCTCATTTAGCTGTTTATTTCTGATTCCTGGGATATCTTACTGCTTTCCAGAAGGTCAGACACTGTGTTGTCCATCCCACAAGTAAAAATGTTGCCCCAAACCTTGCACTGTTTTCTCAGTGAAGTAAATTTGGTCTCTCTGGTTCATTTATTTCTTGGTCTCTGAAGCTACAAACAAGGAAGACAATTGTGAACATCTGTCCATTAGGCCTGGACTGAGCTGTTCGCATACTCTTCTAAACCAGCCAAGAGCCATTAGGTGCTAACTAGAAGGATAGATTTCAAGACACCCGGAGAATATGCTCTGTTTCCTCATACACAATCACTCAGCTGTCCAAACTCCTGGAGATTCTTCACTGGGCTTTATTACTCCCATCTGTACCTTTCTTTGGCTTTGTTACTCAGTTACAAAATTTCTTGATTACTTTTTATCTCACTATTGTAGAGTTTGGGCAGGAAAGTCTTTGGGAAGTAATGAGTTTTATAATGAAATTTGTAGGTATTTCTACCACGTACTACTATGACATCCAAGCACAAATCATTGTTATATTTAGTGGGCAACTTGACTTGCTGTAGTAAAGAAAAACAGAAAGTTAAGTAAAATCCCAAAATAGTTGGAAGAAAAAACCAAGGTGCCATTTGAACAGCTATATTTACTTGCTTCAAGGGATGATGCTGTCAGTATTGTTATTACCTAAATGATATACCTTGATAGTAATCCAGTTTAATAGTACAGACCTTTGATTCACCCTGAGTAACTGGGCAGAAGTGTGGCTTTTTGGAAGGGCGTTCCTCAAACAGCCTTTTCTCTCTCGGCCCTCCCACAGGTAAAGCACATCACTGGTGATGCTGAACCATTGAGTTGCAGTTGCCAGTACAGTTTATCCCATTAGTCCATTTGATAGCTTGCCACCTGATCAGTGGGCAGGTGGCTCGCTAACTTTAAGATCTCCTTGAGATTCAGCATTTTGGGCTTACTGGGGGGAAATTAGGTAATGTGAATCATAGACGTGTAGAACTGGAAGGGATCTTTACAGGTCATCTAGTGCAAACCTCTCGTGATAGATTAAGTATTATCTAGACCATCCCTGACAGGTATTTGTCTAACCTGCACTTAAAAACATTCAATGACAGAGATTCCACAACTTCCCTAGGTAATTTGTCCCAGTGCTTAATTACCCTTACATTTGGGAAGTTTTTCCTAATGACTAACCTAAATTTCAATTTAAGCCCTTTACTCCTTGTTGTGTCCTCAGTCGTTAACAGGAACAGTTTAGCACCATCCTCTTTATAACAACCTTTTATGTACTTGAAGATTTATGTGCTCCCTTCTCCTGCCCCCCATCTTCTCTTCTCCAGACTAAAGAAATGCATTTTTAATCTTTCCTTGTAAGTCGTATTTTCAGATCTTTAATCACTTTTGCTGCTGTCTGCTAGACTTTGTCCACATCTTTCCCAAGTGTGGTGCCCAGGACTGGACACAGTTCTCCAGTAGAGGCCTCATCAGTGCTGAATTGAGTGGAAGAAATATTTATATTCTTAATATATAAATTTAATGGGGGCTGCCAAATACATGACTCTTGTAAATTTGAGTCCCACAATGTAAAATGACAAGGTATGCTTTTCTTTCCTCCTTTCCAAGGATCAGCTCGCTGCAGATATGTATAACTGTGTGTCCAAAGAAGGAGAATATGCCAGATACTTTGTCATGGTGAGTGTCCTCTTGTTTGCTTATATTCAGTTATGGTGTTTGGTATATGCAAAAAAACCTTCACATTTCATTTCATGTGTTAAACCTTCTAGTGTTTGTATGTGTTCATCAGAAGCTAACAATGTGTTTTTGTTTTTTTTTTTAAATATGGGTTCTGTTCTCAGTTATTAGAAGCACAAGCAGATTACCATAGAAAATCATTAGCAGTCTTAGAAAAGGCCCTCCCTGAAATTCAAGCCCATCAAGGTAAAGTAACTTGTGCTCTGGCTGATGCTTCTCCTTGCCTGTGCCACCTCTGCACTATATTCTCCTTCTTTATCTTGCAGACCCTTTTCAATAAGGACATTGTAACCTTTTTTAACAACGTTACATTCCCCAACCTACTTCCATCTTTTGCTGCTGTGCTCTCTGGAGCTCCTCCAGTCCCATATTAACACACTAATGTAACATTAAGGGTCTGTCTGATACCTGAGCGAGCAAGGGAACTCTTATGTTTTTAGCTCGCACTGAGGTGTTCCCTCTCTTACCTGGACAAAGTGTGACTTTTCATTAACCCCTTCCTGGCACGTGTGCCAAAGAGAACTCTCCTTCAAGAGAGAAGCTGTGCGCTGAGACTTTGGCAAGCTGTGGACCAAGAGGAAATTCTTAAATTCTCTAAAGCAAGGAAATTTTGAGATCTGATTTCGCTGGAAGTGAGACACACAATATCTGCACTTGATAGAGCTAATGAAAGACGCTATTTATCAGGCTAGTGCAACCTAATAAGTATCTTTATGTAGTGCCATGGTGGAATGCTGTATACAATTGAGGTCTGTTCTGTGTTTAAGGGAACTAGGTCTGACTGCACTGGCTTGCTTCCTTGCGTATTCATTAACCAATTTGTTCAACACTTGCAAGATTAAGTGCTAAGTATTATATAGCAGTCTGTATCGCTTCAAAAGCATTGTGGGAAGCAGAATGGTCCACTGGATGCCTGGAGCAGACTTGGGTTCTTTTCCCACCTCTGCTCTAAGTTAATGTGACTTTGAGTGACTCTTAAGCTTGCACCTCAGTCTTGCCACTGTTTGTAAAAATTGGGATAATTATGGCTTGCTTGCCTTTTGTAAAGCACTTTGCGATCAGTGGATGAAAGGCTAAATAAATGCCAGGGAGTGGCAGTACAGTTTTTTATATTGCATATATGCAGTATGGAAACCTTAGAAGAAGCCCCAGTGCATCTGCACTAGAATCTTTCAAACCTGGTATACTCAGCTCTTTCATTTTTTCTTTCTGAAAGAAATAGTGCATGATATAGACTGACAGGCTGTTCAATACTTCATATGCATTTTCTCAATGACAGCAGCAGAGAAGTGTGGCTAAAAAGAGAGATAATTTGTTATAAGGTGCAGGGCAAGTTGGTCTCTCATGCAGATAACATTTTGTGTCAAACTTTATAAACAAACAAACAAACCAAGTCTTGCAGCTGTGAGGAAAATTTTAAAGTGAGCTTGAATGCTTTTTTTGGAAAACGGAGGGTAGGCTTGATATTAGAACAATAACAGGCCCTTTAATATGGTGACTCTAATGGAGACATGGGGCTACTAATTATAAGTTTCTAAATAACGGACTTTTTAACACAGTAGTAGGCTTTGTGTTTGGCTTAGCTGTTAACACACAGTGTCAGCTGCAGATAAAACCCTACTACAAACAGCTCAGACCAAGCAATTTGAACGGATTCTGAGCAAAATTCTTTATCTACAGGAGGACAGCAAATCTGCACTTTGGGGTCTCAGAGAATCAGAATGAACTTTAGTAAATTTAAAACCACATGAATGTTGCATCTACAGCGTGGTGGGGACATACTGTCTTCCACTTATACAAAGGAATAAATATTTGATACTCTATTCAAGAGAGATGGATCATTATTTTTTTACAGTCTTGGTAACACCTGCAGGCTCGTCATTTTTCTCTTTACTCGTAAATTTAAGGGGCTTTACAAATCAAGGCTCAAACTTGCAATATTTTTTTTAAATTCCTATTACCATACTGGAGACTCTTCTCTAAACTTCTCTGGGGCATAATTCAATTTTATTGGGTATCTTGCTGAGTGTTTTTGTACTCTTTAACCAGACAAATGGACAGAAAAGCCAGCCTTTGGAACGCCACTGGAAGAGCATCTCAAACGCAGTGGTCGGGAAATTGCACTCCCAATTGAAGCCTGTGTAATGATGCTCTTGGAAACAGGAATGAAGGAAGAGGTAGGAACTTCTACTTAATGCGCAGTAGTTATTTACTACTGTAAAAGGCTCAACTCAAAGGAAGAAAATGGACACAGTAGAGCCCAGTAAAACTATTGGGTGGGGGAAATAGCAGCTATACCTATCAGTGTGTGCGCTAAGGTGTATAATTGCTTATGGCATTTTGTCCCCTGGTATGATATAGGCCTTCCAAGATTACGTTTTTCAATTATATCCAAGAATCAGATGCAACTTAACCTAAATGTAGAAAAGCAGAGAGACAGGAAAGAGCATGGGTGTCCCTTAGTTCTTCTTCTTCGAGTGATGGTCCCTATTTGTATTTCTATCGTGGGTGTGCACGCGCTGGAGCCGGAAGGTTTCGTAGCAGTGTCCATTGACCCACATGTGCACCGTGCATCTCCTTGTGCTCCCAGCCAAGTATATAATAGGCCATTTATGCCGCCAAGGCAGACAGAACCATTCACTCCCTTGTTGTCCACAGTGCCATAGCTACCTACCTCCAGAGGTCCCGTGTCTTTCTGGCATCACCCAAAAGTCTTCAATTGCAGACCAATCCAAAGGCCATGCACTCCTGCCAGCGGATCTCAAAATGGATCTCTAGGTGCATCTGAACGTGCTACATGCTCTGATGTACAGCCACCAGATACAATTATAGCACATTCTATGCGAGCGCAAGCTACCACGTTGGCATACCTAGCAGATGTTCCTGGCAGGACATCAGCAAACAGCAACATGGCAATCCGTTCACACCTTCACCTCCTACTGTGCTATCACCCAGGCAGCATTTTCTTCTGCATCCTTGCACCCACCTCCACACTGATTACTGCTTGCTGTTCACCACTTGAAGAGGTTACTTACCTGTAACTGGAGGTTCTTCAAGATGTGAGATCCCTACTGGTATTCCAGTACTCACCCTCCATCCCATCTGCTGCAGACTGGCATACTTAGCGGTAAGGGGGTCACTGGAGAGCTGTCGACCCACTCAGCTGGGAGCATGAGGAGATGCACATGTGCGTCAGTGGACACTGCTACGGTAACCTCCTAGCTCCAGCACATGGCACGCTGACACACCTGTGATTGCAATACCAATAGGGACCCCACAGCTCAAAGAGCCTCCAGTTACAGGTACATAATCTCCTCTTTTCAGTGCAACAAGAGCTGACTCAGTCATGACGATGGTTTAAAAAAAAAAAAGATAAAACTTGTATCTGCTGTGAAAATGGAATCTGGGTCGTAGACCTGTAAGTGTGATAGTATTGCAAGTCTGAAAGATGAGACCAGCTATCGATCAAGTTAATTTAACACTTTAATTCTCGTAATGTAGGGCTTATTCAGAATTGCTGCTGGAGCCTCCAAGTTAAAGAAGCTGAAAGCTGCATTGGACTGTTCTACTTCCCAGCTCGACGAATTTTATTCAGACCCCCATGCTGTTGCAGGTATTTTCAGTATTCTGAATCAGAGCCTGTATAAACTACTTACCTTTTATTTCATGTTTAACCTGGCAGACACATTACAGTATTTTAAGATTAGATATGATCGGTAAATGAAAATAAAATGAACCTTCCACCCGAACTGCATACTCTTAGAGATCAAGCGTAGGGTGCGCGTGCTGTGAAAGTTTTGCATGTTGATTTTTGTAAGGCCAGAGCAGTGTTCAAAATTCAGGTGTCGATGTTCATACGAGTCATGTTTCTTATGACAGGACTATTAAAATGATCAAGAGATACTAGGGCATGTACAGTTTAAACTGTAGCTCTTAGCTGGTAGCACCATCTTGGGGCTTTATAGCGTGTACTCTTGTCAGCTAGATTAGTAAATGATCCCTCCAGTGGTAGGCCCCATTCTGTGAAGTGTTGCACAAATCTATTGAGGGAAAAGTCTGAAGTATGTTCAGTCTGAGGCCTGATCCTGCACAGGCTTCAGAAGTGCAAGGACTGAAGCCAAGATTGTTTCAAACAAAATCTAAAACGAGTCTGTATGATCTACTGGCTAAGAATGTCTCCCTGCTTGCAGGTGCCCTGAAGTCTTATTTACGAGAGTTGCCAGAACCTTTAATGACCTACAGTCTGTATGAAGAATGGACACAAGCTGCAAAGTAAGAGCACTTAAAATCTAGATATTCAAAGAAATGTGTGCTGAATTGTGTTCCTAAGTGAGGAAAAATGAATTTATGGAAAAGTTCACAGGTTTACACCTTTGTGCTAATTGTCTTTCAACTCCAGCTAGTAAATATTTGTGTGCTGAATTAATCTTCAGACTTTTGTGCGTTAGTGTCCTGAGTTGGTTTTAAAAGCATTAAAATATACTTGAGTAAAACAGCTTACATTGCATTTGAGTATTAGACTACTTCAGACTCTTGGTTACACTGTGAAATATGTGCAAAGGGCATGGCCTATTGCAAGCAGAGCTAATGAAGGGATTCAGAGCAGTTATTAAATGAGTGAATGCAGAGGCAAGAGGATAATTATACATAGGTGGAAACCTATAGACTCTGCTTTTCCTTTGCTGGTAGCTGAATTCTGTTTGCTGATCTAAAAATTTCTCTTCCCCACAGCATACAGGACCAGGACAAGAAGCTACAAGAATTATGGAAAATTTGTAAAAGATTGCCAAAGGCTAACCTAGCTAATTTCAGGTACATAAAGAACAATTGATACAGTTTTTAGCACTACACCATCAATGCTAAAAAGTCTGACCTGTTTCAAGGCTAGGATGAATAATGATACACATTTTGATGTGGTTTGTATTGATCTGTTTAAGATCCATTAGGATTGTAAAGAGACGTCTTGTTTTATCACAGCACAAAGTGCCTTAGTGTCACTGATGGTTCCATTCACTTTTAATAATTCCTTAAAGTGGGGTCCCGTAGAAGTGTTCCCTACTCTCTAACGCCCTGGACTGATCATAGAACAGTAGTGTAGCTCCACTCCAGTGGTGCTTTACATAAACCAACACTCACTATGTAAGGTTTCTCAATTTCTCCTTTTCCTTGAGAACCTCCCACGCTCAGACACTGCAGCTGACTTCTGCCTAAGCAGCTAATCCTCTTGCTAATTGCACCCACAGAGTGAAACACAGGGAAACCAAGGTCTCTGAGTAGTCTTAAGTGCATGACAGGAAAATGTTTACTGTAATATGGTATTTTGTATTTATTTAACGTGCTTTCCTAGTGCATGATCATTCTCACCCCATTACTCTAGTTTTTTGCTGTAAATATATTAGTTTTTGAAGGCATGCTAGTTCTTCCATGCTTAAGATGGAAGATATCTTCCAACTATTAGTCACTTTCTCAGTAAGCTCAATTTTCATTGATTAATGGGAAAAAATTAGTAGCAAACTACTAAGCATGGAATTTTAGTCCCATTTTTAGCACAGTCACCTGTAGGAGTTTCTGGAAGCTTGATTTTGAAATGTTTAATCTCTGTGTGATTCTAGTTAGCCGCATCCCCTCCAGCGAGAGACAGCAATTATCAGTCGTGCTAGCAGAGCATTGTGTGTAGTGAACTGTTGCCACCATAACTCTCTAACAACTTGATTCATTCTTTGTAGGTATCTAATCAAATTCCTAGCAACACTTGCACAAAACAGTGACATTAACAAAATGACACCCAGCAACATTGCAATAGTGTTAGGCCCCAATTTGCTGTGGGCAAAGACTGAAGGGTAAGTTGGTTTTTAAATACTACTAATTGTATCTTCAGTAAAGAATAGAAATAGAGCTGTAAGTGCTTACCCAAGATCTGAAAAGGTCTTAAACAAGTTGTTGAGAAATGAATTGTAAAGGGTGGGATTTCTGGAGCATGTCTACTCTCTTCCTCCAGCAAACATTATGAAATTGCACACAGACCAGTGGCATAAAGGCTGTGTAGTTTTCAGAATTTTTCCATTCCGTGCATTTTGTGGAAGTCTAGAATATTCTGGAAAAAGCCCGTGCTTGATTTATTTTTTTTTAATGTGGCAGTAATTAAAGTGTGTAGTGGCACTCATTTAATTCACAACTTTTGGCTTGCAAAATGGGAAAAAAACCAACAGTATTTTTAGCTTCGAAAGAGGTGTCTGTATGCAAGATCATGATCTTCTGAATTTCGTCCACAGATCTCTTGCTGAAATGGCAGCAGCAACTTCTGTCCACGTAGTAGCAATTATAGAGCCAATAATTCAGCATGCAGACTGGTTCTTCCCTGAAGGTAAAGACTTGCAGTGATGGAAAGAATTCTGTCAATACTAGTTCCTTTAGCATTCTTACACTGTGAAATAATTAGGAATATAAAATGTTGATGCACTGCTTCTGTGTACATACACGTCTTAAAGTGCTTTATCTGTCCTCGTCCAGATGTGGATTTTAATGTATCTGGAGCATTTGTTGCTTTACCTGCCACTAATTCCAATCACTCCTCACAACTTGGGAGCGAGTATGAGTCGGGGACACTGGAGAGGAAGAGGCCTGTCAGCATGGCTGTAATGGAAGGCGATTTGCTGAAGAAGGAAGGGTATGTTTAGCTCTTGTAATTTTTTACAGCCATTAGCCCACACTGAGAAGGTTGTAATTTGACATGTTTCATAGCTCATCTTAAAATAAAATTAAAAAATTGTGGTCAGAAGGGGAATTCTACGGAAATACTCCTAGATAACCTGTGAGTGATTTATTTCCCCTCATATTATTGCAGCCTGAGGAAGGGTCAAAGGTAACGTACTGGCATTTACTTCGAGTTATGCTCTCTGCATGATAAAAGCCAAGCAGATAATTACTGCTTCTCTTTACGATATTCCCAACTCCTAGATTTTAGGTCTCAAAATAATCCATTAAAAATAAAAGTACATTTGATAGTATCTATTGCTTTAACTTTTGAATGTTCCAAGGCTTCTGTTTAAAACCACAGGCTGAAGTGGTGTTATCTGGTGCCTTCATGATAAAAGACTTCTGATTTGATGATGGTACAGTATACCATGGCAGATGTGCTGTATTTACCCCCATACAGTAACATGTAGTGCATTTGTTATCAGTTTTTCATATCAGTATTTAAGTGATGTGCTGTTCTAACTCCTTATGCAAATGTTAAATTGTTACCTTGGTTTTAACTATGGTTAGACGCATGCAAATTATTTTATTTATCACAACTGTATAATAGATTTCCCTAATGCTGTCATGTGGTGAACAGTATTGACGGAGGGGGAAAAGAATCAATTCAAGGTTCGTTCATTCGTTCTTGTTTTAGTGGATTTTAACCATGTCAAAAAAAATATTTCTAGAACATGCTGTGTTTAGTTTTTTAAAATGGCATATGTTGGAATGACAGAGTTTATCCATAGTTAAATCAGGTAATAGTTTCCTTCCTTTTTCATGCTTTTAACCATGCAAATGTATATAAACCTTTCTTTAGTAAATAAATGT
Source organism: Gopherus flavomarginatus (assembly GCF_025201925.1). NCBI lineage: Eukaryota > Metazoa > Chordata > Testudines > Testudinidae > Gopherus > Gopherus flavomarginatus. The sequence continues at coordinate 3,063,187 of NC_066625.1, forward strand.
TTATCTTGAAGTCTATATGGAGACCTGAAGATACCATTTTTAAAAGTTTGCAAAGCATCTAATGCACAAAGTGTGAAGATATCGTGGTGTCTAAGGAAATTTGTATATATTTACCACTGTGGTAAAATTACTCAGATCTCACTTGCATCAATTTGTCATTGAATAGCCCATCCCACTGATGTTCAGTTTACCCTTCTTTGTGAATAAGTCAAGTTGTGGTGCATGTCTTAACAATAGTGGTGTTACATGGAGAAAGGTGAAGCTTTCCTTGTTGCTTTTTTGCATGCTAAGCAACATGGGTTGCTGTCTGAGTTATAACATGCAATATTGCTCTTTGGCTTCATTTATCTGGAGTTGGCCTGCATGTTGTGTGTTCACTCTCTCTTCTCTCTAGCTTTGGTGTCAAGGTTGTGGACTTCCAAGTGAATCCTCGGAGATGTGGCACTATAAATAGAAAGCACACATCCCCAGCTTTCCAGCCACCACTTCCACCTACTGAGGCTGGCATGCTGGCTCAGCCTGTAGCAGAGCAGCATTCACAGGGTTCTGTGGCTGAAACCAGCCCAGTAAGTGCAACTTTTGCTCCCTTTGCTGGCACAGCAGAACATTTACAAAGTCAAGGAAATGAGGATGTCAGGTAAGAAGTCTGGCTTCTCTTGGCAGTGGCTTAACAGGCTGCTTCAGCAACAAACTGGTATCTGTCAGTATAAATTAATCAACAGGGTACTACTAACTTGAATATGCATGGCCTTTTTGTAAAGGGCTTTGAGATATATGGATAAAAGCACCATACAAGAGATGATTATGCATCTTTTTTTTCAATTTGAAGTTAATTACTATAAAATCTGTTTTACAACATGAGAGTTTTCAAGAAGTCTCCGTATACTCGGCTGCCCTCTATTGACTTATCTTCAAAACTCAGGCTCAGTTTATTGTTGAAAGCACTAAAACTCAGTGGCAATACTCAAAGCCTGTTAAGTCTTGTCTTGGTCATTTCTGTTAAGTGATCTAGATTCATGTCTTGTGTGTTAGCTAGCAAGGAACAGACGTAATCTTAACCCTTAAACAGCAAGTCAGAAGTCAATTTATCACTCTTTGGCATCAGCTTCTTTAGCACAATGGTATATTAGATTTTCACCACTTGACTGCTATTGAAATTCTATGCAATCATTTACTTTTTTGCTAATCACTATATATTTTGATCTGGAGACTAATTGTAATAGATTTGCCTTTTCCTTTTCACCCTCTAGGGTTAATGTAACACTTTGCTTTTGGTATTCTCCTGCTTCCTGCAAGTGAGAGCCGGTAAACCAAAGTGAAGTTTGGAGAGGATTAGTCTTTTAGGCAACCTCCCACAAAGTAAAGCAGGCCACAGGTGCCATTGCTGGATTGGTTCAGATCAGTAACTTTGTTGCACTTTACTTCACTTTTGTTCCCAAGTGACATTCTTGCAGATCTGATCATAATGGATTAACTCTCCTAAATTAGCAATGCCTAAGATCTCTAACTCTGAAAACATGAACTACACCCAAGCTATTAGCAATCACGGACAGTACCAGTGGATTCAGAAGTACAGCTGTATAGAAGGGGTTGTTCTCTGCCTTTAAGAGAATGTACTGATAGTTTTTCTTACCTAAATTTATCTAAACAAAAGCGTTCTTGTTTCACGAGTGTTAATGAAGTCTTCAGGGGTGCTGGATCTTGTAAATGCCAATACCCTCTCCAAATCCAAGATTATAATCTAACACTACCAACCAGGGAGGGGAACGTACAACATGCAGGCAAAATGATCAGGCATAGGGTTTAATTTTAATTTTTTTAATTGTGAGGCAAGTGTAGGGTGTGGGAATTGCAGGAGAAGCAAAATAACGTGCGTGTGGGAAGGAAGGAGGACATGGATTAGGAGGAAAATGCGTTCCCTACAACCTGCACTCTGCGCAAACCATTCGGACTCCTTGGTTCTTTTCCCGTCCTGTTGTCCTTATGCCCTGGTGGCTTCGCTCTTCCTCCAGCCCTGCTCAATGCCTAGATCTTTATACAGATGCCCACGCCTCTGTACTTTCTCCATTTGTAGGTCCCCACTAACCTCCTGTCTTCCTCAGAAGTACCTCAGAGTTGGTCTGTTTGGCAGAAGCAGATCCCATGGCAGCTTCTCTGGCACTGCTCGTGGGTCATGCATGATTTAAGAACAAGCTACTCCTTTTATCAAGCATCCTCAACCGTGCCCCCTTAGTGGCAGCTTCAGCATGGATTTTCCAGTCCTCCTGCCTGCAGCTGCACTCAGAGCCAAGAGCATCATAGTGCTGCTCTGCTCTCTGCGGGGCACAGTTTGATATGCTCCAGCATCTAGGTCAGAGGTTATGTAGTGCATCAGTGGCTCAGTCAGAAGCTACTGTCATGTTCTCCAAAATCTCAGCTCTCCTTCAAAATAGTCTGTAGCTGTTACGTTGCAAGGGAAATGTCAAATGTGACTAAAGCGTAACCAATGCAAAGATGTCTGAGTCTGTTTCCGGGCCCCTGCACTAGCCCTTGGGTTTGGCCTGTCTCAACACAGCGAGGTGTTAGATCCGATAACCACTGCTGATATCACTGGGCACATCTGGACTGCACACAAGGTGGTAGTGGTGGAGGGGAGTTGTACCAAGATGGGTATCTCAATGTCAGTCTTGCACTATAGTCCCTACCCTCACAAGTTAAAAACTAAACTCCGGGGGGTGGGGAAATCAGGGAGCTACACTGCAGTAAAAAATTGCTGCTGTCTTGTCTCAAGACATTTTCCCCAGTCAAGGAGCCACGCCAAGAAGCCAGAGGAGCTCAGAACTGCCTGCGCACTGAATAGCCGCATGAACTGATGTGAGCAGTGTCTCATTCTGGGGCAACAGAGGTTATTCTGTTTAAAGCCACAAACATATGGTGACTTAAAGTGGGGTTTTCCATGAACTTTCAAGTTGGGAGTCCAATGAACCAGCCTTAAATGTATTGATTTCTCTTCAACATGGAGAGAATAGAGTTGGTACCAGAACAGTAATTAATGTAAATATGTATTCCGGTGATCATGCAACGCTGGCTATAGATTTATTTGTACTCCAGATCATTGTTTTGGTGAGACTATATCAAAAATAGTCAGCAAGGCCCACTTAAGACTAAGACTTGGTCTATGCTAGAAAATTAGGTTGGTTTAATTACATCGTGTGTCAAAAATCCACACCTGTGAGCAGCATTTTAAAGCTGACGTAAGTCCCTGTGTAGACAGCACTAGGTGGATGGAAAAATTCTTCTGTTGACCTAGTGATCGCCTCTTGAGGCGGTGGATTTACACTGATAGGTAGTGTCTAGCTGTACTGTTTCAACTGTAGACAAGCATGAAGTGGGCAGCTGACCATGGCAGTTCTAGAGATGCAGTCTCATTACTTCACTTGTAACTCAGAATCCCTTCAGATACCATTTTAGTACAGGAATCTGGTTCTCATGACTCAGACACCTATATCTGGAATTTACCTGTTTCCAGTGTAAGCCCATGAGTTTGGTGCAGTACATCTGGGGAAGAGGTACTTCAGAACCAACTTCTGATTCAGGTGTTTTAAATTTTCAGTACCTCAAAGCCCAGGGACACTGCAGCTTCAACTACTCCTCCACCTGTGAGAAATGGTGGGCACTTGAGCACTGTGCAGAACCAGCCGCAGTCATCCAGTAGTTCTAACCAGCTTTGTGTTAGTCAACCACCGAATGCTGCTGGTCCCAGCCCCCACGCAGTGAGGCGAGGTATGTTGGGTTCTTGTTTGACTAGACTCCTTTCTTAAACAATTGTTGTGGTTAAAATATTGACCTCTCACAGCTGCGTGCTTGCCCAAGTAGCTGTTTTCTGGGATCACTGTCGGTTATTGCACTCCTGGTTTATTTGGATGGCCCAATTCTCCACTCAAGCAAACAGTTCAACAATGTACTTTACCAAAACCTACTTAAACGTGTGTGCTACCATGGCCAAGTCTGAAGAATGCTGTGGTGCTGCCAACAGTGTACAATGGTATCACTCAGGCAGGAGTTTGCTGATTAATGATCTTTGTCTGCGTTCTGTGGTAACCAATATGAAACTACAACAGTAGTAGGCCTGGATAATTTCAATTGGAAAGCCTCTGGATATTTTAAATGATGATATTCGTTACCTTATTTCAAGGTTTTATTTCATCTGTACATAGTAACTAATATATTCTTATCAATGTCTCTCAAAGCTGTTAAAAAGCCTGCACCAGCACCTCCCAAGCCTCCACCTGGGCAGCCAGGAAACCATGGTTCTACTGCAGCAGCTCAACTACCTTCTGTCTCTGTGAAACCGCCCACAAGAAGTCCTTCTCCTCCTGGTCAACTTACAAACCCAGGGGCAGTCCAGACTTCCACCTCTTCCCAGGTTTCTGCACCTCGGAGATACTCCAGCAGCCTCTCCCCAATACAAGCTCCTAACCACCCACCTCCACAGCCCCCAACACAGGCTACTCCTCCACTGCACCCTAAACTAAATAGTCAAGTATCTTCTCCACCTGCTGTACCTAGTGGTGAATATGGACCCGAACAGCCATCTTGTACTCCTCCTCAGACTCCAACGCCACCTGATACACCTCCTCTAGGAAAACACAATGCTAGCTCAGCACTATTTCCGCTGCAGTCATCTACCCAAGAAACTTCGCAGTCTCATTCTCCTCCGCAGACTGGTACATTACCAAGACCAAAGCCAGTACCAAAACCTCGGAACCGACCTAATGTTCCCCCACCACCTCATCCTCCTGTTTCTCAGTCATCTGGAGACAGTGTTCTTACAAATCCCGCTCAAACTGCTTCCAAAATAATAACTGGTAAGTGAATTCTTCTTTGTATGCTGTAGCATGTTAAAATATTTTGGGGCCGAGAGAATGTCTACTGCTGTAAACATCAAGTTAAAATATACTGATGAACCTGCTTTGGTGAGATACGAAAGGCAAGCTCAGTTAAGTTATTAACTTTCTGGTTTCATTTTGTTAAAATGCTTGACCTGCATATTATGGTACACAAGGCCTCTGAAGAGAACTGTCCAGCACTTTCCATGGAGAGAACTTTTTGTTCTTATAAGAATGAATGTGATATACTTTCTAAACATGTCTTCCAGCCTGCACAGCAGAGCATTGTTACAGGACTCAACTTTAAATGGTTTTCCCAGGCTCTTCACATCATGGCAGCTACCATTACGTAGGCACCAGTTGCAGAAATGGCAAATATTTTGAAGTGGGAGGAGGCCTAGCCAAGGAGAACACATTAAGCACGTATTCTAAGCCAAGATTTCTGAAGTGGCTAATGCCTGTGTGAGCCCTGACCCAGTGTTAATGGACCTGACTTTTCAGAGTGAAAATCAGGCCCCCATGAAGATGTTCCAGACTGGGCACCCAAAATCACTAATTGCCTTTGAACACCATGGCCTGGTATAAATATGCATCTCTGTATTGCAGCATAACGTCCCATGCTACTCCCAAGTGTGTCTACTACACTGCAGTCAGAGATGCAAGTAGCAGTAGCAGTGAAGCTGCAACAGCATGGGCTATACAAGCCCGTTTGGGGACCCAGGGCATCTATTCAAATGGCCAGTCGGGGCTGCTGTGGCTTTACTGCTGTTCAGGCTAGTTAGATCACAATTAACTTGGGTATGTCTAGACATGCTGCAATCACACATCTGACTGCAGTGTAGACATACCCTCATGGAGTACACGGTGGTATTTGCAGGCTCCCACCGGAACAGTGAGTCTGCATTTTATAGATGATACGTGGTGGTAATGAATTTAAAGCTTGACAAAAAAATGTAACCATCAGTCACAAAACCCAGCACCTTTGAAATGTCTTCCTGCTCAGTCTGACTTTTTTTAGATACTTTAAAAAGGAAAGGTAATGAACATAAAAGACTAATGCTTTTAAATCTGCTTATTTGTTAATGGTTAAAATCCTTTCCAGTGACACTTCAGCTATCTAGAATAAAGACTAATCTTGTTTGGAATGCAAACTATATTCTGTTACCTAATAGCTCTACCCCATGATGCCTTCACAGGTGGGGAAGGTTACTGCGAATAAGGTTTGTACTGATCAAAACCCTACAATATAGCTACAAATGCTCCTGCGCAGCTATTTTTATCTGTAGCTTTATTTTGTTCATGCGCTTTAAAATGTGTGCTTTTGTCAAATTAGCACAGTGTCTCATTATTACACATGCCGTCCAGTTTGCAACAGACATTAGGACCCGCATTTCATTTTGATAGTCACTTGCAAGCTTTTTTGCAAAGAATCCTCCTTAAAGTGTACCTTGTAAAACCATGCAAATAATTAACAGTTACCAGAACTGCCACTTCTGGAGTCTAAAGTGACATAGTGCCCATTTGAAATGTCTGTTCCCCTCCTTGGTTAACTTTTGCCAAACTGAAGAGTTGGGAGTTAGCACAGGCAAACTTTGCCACTCATATTTTGTTTCTAATGCAGCTTTTAGATTAGGATTAGGATTTTGATTTAGATTTAAACTGCTTGAAACTTACTCATATAAAGCGCACACTGTTCATGAACTAAACCCCAATGCAGAAAAGCTACTGGCAGCATCTCCTTGCATTCTGGCATGTCTGTATTTGCATTCTGTAAGCTCTTTAGCCTCCTTAATGGAGCAGCAGGTCTCTATTCAACTACAAGCTGTCCAAAGAACAGAAACTTGCTTACAGGTGCTATCTGTTTTGAGGCAACAATTTATGGTGGGCTGAATAAACTGAGGCCACATATCTTCCTACTGTATTTTCCACTCCATGCATCTGATGAAGTGGGTTTTAGCCTACAAAAGCTTACGCCAAAATAAATTTGTTAGTCTCTAAGGTGCCACGAGTACTCCTTGTTCTTTATACCTGAGTTAATTACCCCAGGACATCGTTATTACAGGATTTATAGACAATGCACATAAATTAATATTGTACTGAGAAGCTTAATTGTAATTGCAATTTCTAAATGAAACTGCCACTAAACTGGCTGTCAAACTGCTGAAAAGTTTAAAAAGGGCTTTAATCTGTTGTCCTTTTCCATCTCACTTCCGCTCTTCACAAGTCAGCTACATTAATCTCTCCAGAATAACAGCAAAATTCTGTTTCCAAATTGAGCTAGGAAAATAGTGCTGAGGGCTGGGATTCTTGCAGAATGCTTGACAGTGAGTTATTCTGGGGGTAATGTAGGGCAAGGAGGAAGGGCTGAGCCTCCTTTCCCAAATGTTGGTTTCTGCAGTTTGATTACCTCATTTTTGTTTGGGCCTCAGTGTATTTATACATTTTTCAGTGTATTCTTCCATATACATGGAGTTTCCTGCTTTATCTGAGGTAGTGGCTTTGTTGCTGGCAAACGGCTAAAAACTGAATTTTATTAGTCAGGTCAATCCCGAAGAGTTATTTAGGAATAGCCATGTAATTAGGCAAATCCCTCCTCCTTTGGATAACAGCCATTCAGAATACAGGAATTTACGTATCTGTTGTAACATTAAATGATTTTTCGAATGAGGCAGTCACAACAGAGTACAGCGATCTGCACAGCTGGGAGGTGTGGCTATATCAGTAACCATACAACACTCCTGCAAGGCTGTGCTGGGGAATTCCATTTGTTTAGTAAAAGAAGCCACTTAAAGCAGAACTAAAGTGTTTGATTTGATCCATATATTTTCTTAATATATCCAGAGACTGACTCTGCCAACTGTATCTCAAATGATGCCATTTGTACAGTGTCAGACTGGAAAAGTTTAAGGCCACAAGTACTAAAGTAATTTAATCTTTAGTGAGCAAGCTTTAGCAAACCAGCCAGATAGTGGCTGATGTAAGCAATAGTACAAGAACTTTACTGGCATTATTACATGACTAGGGAAAAGCAGGAGTGTTTATATTATTGGATTCTATATTAAATCTAACAAATACAGTCAGAAAATATTCAGATCTCCTGGAAGCTAGGGAATTTGGAGAAAAAGCTGAATCTCAATGCTCAGGTTTACCCCTTGCAAGCCACACTAGGATAGGATCATCCACTGTTCGGAAACTAAAGAGACAATCATACAGACTATGGTGGAAGATAAAAATTTCATCCTTAACCTAACACCAGACATCATACTACTTAAAAGTTACAGAACAGTTACTCTTATTACAGCTGCACCTTAAAAGCACTTATTTTAAAGACCCACTGGGCTGCTGTAGCTTTCATAAATTGGCTCCTTTTGTTAAATATTTTTAACTGATCCATGTGTATATTGGCTCTCTTTTGACTTTATGCTTAACAAATAGCCTATTAGGGAAAAATCAGACTCACAAGCTGAAACTATGGAACTCCGAATTAAAACTAGTAATACATGTCTAACATTTGAACTGTAACCCCTGAAAAGCTTGTAGGGTGTTGTGTTATACCAACTCCTTAGTCATGCTTTAGATTTGAGTATCTCTTCAAATCTTGTTCATGGTTGTAACGTAATTAGCTCTAAATGCTAATTGAACATTTTATTAAACAATCTAGATGTTTGACCTGCATTATTCAATGTGAACTGAAATTGGAAAGTTTAATGGTAAGGAAAAGGCATTTGATTGGCCAAAGACATTGCTAGTTCATGACTGTGCACTAATGCCCACTACTAACCTGTCACCGTAACACTGCTTGCTTGCATCCCGATTAATATAGCATGCAAAAAGAATGGCTCTTCTATTTTATGCTTGCCCTAAATTTAACAAATACTAAATGCATTCAAGACTAGAATGTAGTTCATGTTTTGCATCACTAATTTCTCATGTCTTTTACTTTTTTATTTAATGGGAATCATAAAAATGGGTTCTCTATTCTGTGTTGTATTTGAAGAAGCTGTGCCTTTTTACTATTTTTCTGTTGTAGCCAAAAAAAAATTCTTACCCCATTATCCTCCTGTCACCCTCTCCATCACAATGAAGTAGTGATGAGGAGCACTCCTGTTCCATGCCTTCCCCTGGAGGTTACAACACAGTCTAACATGATTTTCCAAAAAAGCTCTTGGAATACTAAACCACTAGTGCAAATTAAACAGTACTAAATTTGTAGAAAGTGTAAGATGCTAAGTGTGTAAATGCTTCCAAGGCCCCTGCCATTTTAAAAAAAACTTTGTTCATCTCTGCAGTCAGTTTTTTATACCTTTTAAAAATCAGAGATGGATTTGGAATGTCTTTAATTGTAACTTGCAGTGTTGCAAATATATTGGTTCCAGGATATGAGACACAAGATGGGTTAGGTAGTATCTTTTAGTGAACCAACTTTTGTTGGTGAAAGACGCTTTCAAGCTACACAGAGCTCTTCTTCAGGTGTGGGAAAGAAGAGCTCTGTGTAGCTTAAAAGTTTCTCTTTCACCAGCAGAAGTTGGTCCAATAAAAAATTACATCATCCACCTTGTCTCTTTACTGGCATTTGAGACTAGTATGTAATGCTTGTGGTGATGAGTATAAGAATGTTGTGTGAGTTAATAAGTCTTCAAAGTCCCTTTAACTTTTTTAAAAAGTTCTTAAAATTGTAATCTCTTTATTTCAGTATTAAATAGTTTTGCTCTACCCTGGAAACAAGAAGAAATCTTAACTTTTTTTTTAGGGTGGCTCACCAAAATACATATTTGTTTACCATGCTGCTTGTTCTAAAATCTGGAAGGTTTTTATTGTACCTTTATTTATCCTTATTCCTAACAGTTTAGGAGCTTTGGAATTAAGGATTAAAAAGGTACAATTTCACTTATCACTGAAATTCAGCCACTTTATGGATGGTATGTGTGTTGGGTTTTTCTCACACAACACCATAGTACAAAAACTAGAGAAGGAAATGCATCACTTCCTGGTTGAATCTACACAGTGAATGTAAGTAAGCTGAAAGTTACGTAAATTGGAATCCTACTACAAAAGTGGCCATGGGATCTTACGAGTTCATGTGGTAAGGACCTGATTAAGCGTTCTGCAAAAAGTTATCAGCATAGGACCTTTGAGGTATTGATTCAGGGACTCCAGTGCCACCTACAAAGACAGCAACATCACTGCAGTAACCTGGATTTTCCAGGCTATTTTTTCCTAATATCCTTGAGCAAAGATTTACATAAAAGTTTGATTTGCTGCTAAAGTGGGGAAGGAGCAGGAGTTATCCTCCTAAATTGTAATTCCACCTCTGCCACTGACAATCCCTGGGCCCAGATCTTCCATGTAAAACGAGTAATACTTACCCATTGTTTCTGTTTGAGGCTTAGTGTTTGATATCTTTGAACTCTTCAAGGGGGTTTAAAATTGCCTCTCCATGCCAGCTTGAGCCAGAGGAATAAATAACTGATCTGTGTCTTGAGAAGCTGAAGTGTATGTGGCATATTATGAACACTTTGGTTACTTTCCGAAACACTGAGGTGAATGCTTTCATTCATAGGGTTAGCTGTTCTTCCTGGCTTTCTGCCCTGTTCCTAACACCACCAGACCTACAAGATTGACATCCCCTGTCACTTTCTAGATACCTCTGCCAGAAAGGGCCAGAACAAAACTCTCCTGTCCATTGAGCAAACAAACTACAAGATGTTCCCTACCTGGCAAGGGGAAAGAAGCTGAACCCAACCCTTTCTTTGGACCATTTGTGTGTGATTTTAAATAGTTCCTCCTTCTTCTACCTGTAATAGACACCTCCCCTGGATATCATACATGTCTGTTACTTAACAAGTAATGGAGAGATATTTGACTAATACTCTTTATAGACACAATTTATTCTTGTTTCCTCCAGAGTGGGTGTCTACAGCAGAAGCTGGGAATCCTACAAGGCAGTGTAATTTGACACTGACATGTTCAGTTCTTTTTTAGCTTGTTTCTGTGGCTGTGTGGGCATATGCAGGCCCTGAACTTGCAAAACCTGTTGTCCTACTTGGATCTGTCCCTTTCCCTGTGTTTATAAGGAAATACACCTGAGATCTAATGACTGTCCAGACACTGTACACTTTACATTTTTCTGCTTTTTTTGTAGACTCCAATTCCAATGTTCAAGAACCACTTAGGCGCCTCTCTTCAGAGCTTCCTACAGAGTCTGCAAGCAAGGAATTGCACAACCATCTCGTGCTTAATGTTGACAATGATACAGAAAGCACTGCTCTGTAAAAGAAACCAAATACTCCAAAACTTTTTAAAAGACCTTTCTGTCCACATGGAAAAATAGCAAATCAAGACCTAACAGTGAAAAGCTTTTTTGAAGATATGGTGGAACCGTCTGAAGGCTCTACTTACATGTAAGGCAATTTAACCATACAGAAGAAGTTTAATGATCTGTGTCTTGACAGTGGTTTTCAAAAATCCTGGATGGGAAGAGTTGATTACTGTGGAAATTTTACATAGGAAGCTTAATTGCTGCTAATATCCATGGCATTAGCAGAAATCCCGAAAGAATAAAAAGCAGTGCATCACCTACTATTTAAAGTGCATGTATGGAAATAACCTACTTAATGTCACTGTTACTTTTGTTCCTAGTTCTTAGACATTATATTAAAAAGGAGATGCCTTGCCAAGAGACTTTCCCTCACTCACTTGCTGCAGACTTTTGTTAAAGTATGAACCAAAAAATGCCAGAGTGCTGGTGGTGACTGCTGGTTATCAGTTGCCTGTCAAAACTGTGGATGTATTTCAGTGCCTTGAAGGACTGTCACATTGTAGAAAGAAACTTACTGTATCTTTAATCATTTTATTGCTACTTTAAGTACTGACCATTATCTGTATGTCATAGTTATTTGTATTACCCATACCTGCTTTTTATGTGAAATTCATAACTGTTTCAAGGTGAAACAGTGGAAATGTTTATGCTTTTCATTTAAATTGGTTGAATTTTGAAAGAATTTTGAACATCTGTTTGGATTCATCAGCTGAGTGAGCATTTATAAAATTAAAGGATTCTGTCTTGTCATTTGAAGGCCTGTTTATTCCAGTATCCAAATATAACTAACTTCTCCTTGCATCTTTGTGATCTATTGAAAACACACCAGGACTTCAATGCTGAGCTTTAACTGTTACTCTTTAATAGGTATCAGGCCTCAGATGTAGCAACTTTACCTAACCAGGGAAAGTACGGCTGAGAGCTCAACTGGTGTATCTTTCATAGACTATACAAGAGAGACAGAATCAAAGGACTGGAAGGGATCTCAAGAGGTCTCTAGTCTAGTCCCCTGCATTCATGGCAGAACTAAGTATTATTTAGACCATCCCCAACAGGTGTTTGTCCAACCTGCTCTTAAAAATCCCCACTGAGGGAGATTCCACAACTTCCCTAGGCAAGTTATTCCAGTGCTTAAACTTCCTAACCGTCAGGGTGGTTTTCCTAATGTCCAACCTAAACCTCCCTAGCTGCAATTTAACCTCTGAGGCTAGGACAAGCCGCAATTGGCTTAAGAAAAATAATTTTTCCATGTATGAAAAGTCTTATCCTCCCTCAGTTGTCTTTTTCCAGACTAAACAAACCCAATTATTTCAATCTTCTCTTAGAGGTTATGTTTTCTAGTCCTTTAATCATACTTGTATGATAGTCATAATTTGTATACAAGCTCATGTGCTACTCATCTATTTGACTCTGCCTCTGAATTTTTTGATATAACTCATGCACAGTGATAGACTTTCAAGGACAGTGTGAAACTATGGAATGTGACTATTTATTCACATTTTATACAGCGGATAACATGACTTACGTTGAAGTCCTCTTCCCAACCCTCTCCTACTGCATAGAAGCTCCTCCTTCATACTTCCACTAGTCTCCCAGAAGAATGTCAGCTTAGAAGTGCATTGCCTCTAAGAGACCAGCATCCAGGGTAGCTTGGTCACTTTGTTACCCTTCAAGGCCCCCTTGAATTCTGTGTGTCTTGTAAATGATGAAAACATGACAATGCTAAGGAGGAAGTATTTTAGTCAGGTGTATCACAGATACAAGTGACACGGGGTAGGCCACACAGTTTCTGTGAGGAAGAAAAGATGAATGCCTCAATCACTGAAATGGAATTGAGCCAATATTCAAACAAGCAGCTAAAAGTGATTTCTTTAACCCCTACATCCTACAACTCTCCAACTAGCCCATATTAGTCAAAATATCAGACTAGCCTTTAGGGTTAATTGGGGGAACATGCTACCTCTTATAGGCCTTGCAGGTTACACTTCAGTCCTGCAACCCTCTAGTACTGTAGGGGGATGGAAATGATGCATTTCAGAACGGCTTTGTCTGCCAGATAGAATAAGCTTATTTTCAAAGGGCTGGTCTACACTACAGGGGAAAATCGATCTTAGATACGCAACTTCAGCTACGTGAATAACGTAGCTGAAGTCTTAAGTATCTAAGATCGAATTACTCACCATCCTCACAGCACGGGATCAATGTCCATGGCTCCCCCTGTTGATTCCGCAATTCCGTTCAGGTTGGTGGTGTTCCCGAATCGATATAAGCGCATTTGGGGATCGATATATCGCATCTAGATGAGACGCGATATTGATCCCCAAGCAATCGATTGCTACCTGCCGATACAGCGGGTAGTGAAGACGTACCCTAATATAGGTTCAGGAGTAAGACTTCCCCCATCTACTTAGCCTGATTGTTCCCCACAGAGCAGAAAAGGCCTTGAGCTTCCTTTCAGGAAAGCAGCTTGCATTCCTAGTAACCTTTCCTGTCTACATTGTAGCTCTGCCCCTCCCAAGCAGCATGGCAACAATTGCAGGGACCTGCATGAACAAAATGGGCAACAGTGCTTGTGAAAGCACCTTTACTTCTGAGTTTTGCCCTTTTTCCTCCTCCTCCCTTCATATGCACAGCTGGTGCGTCTAATCAAAAGCATTAAATGCCCACTGCTATTGAACCCCTAGAAGTGGAGGAGAGGGTGTTACCAGTAAGATTAAGCATCAGGCCAAGATTCTAATCTTTTTTCGCCTCAGGCACACAATCACGTGCTGCAGCTGGAATGAAAAGCTCCTTACTGTTCTTGTGAAAGGACAATATTAAATATTTTCAGATGAGGTGGTGACTTCATGGAATAACTTTAAAATGCAACTGTGACACATACCCCTATGTATTTAGAAGAGTTCTTAACAGGGAAGGAATCTCTTGTTAATAGGTACACTCAATTACAGTCAGATTCTCCACTTTCCACTAACTGTTAGCATCCCTAGACTTTCACCATTATGTGAGCCAGAAGTTTGGTTCCAGAGATAATACAAAACACTAACCCTACCCCCTAACAATTCATCCCAACCAACTGCCTTGTAAAACTGCAGAAGTACCTGAAGCCATGGCAGGCTGTAAAGGATTGTTATACATTTTCAGAAATGCTTCCGGACTCATCAATTCTTTTGCCTTGAACAAGTAGTTAATTGTTTCTGCTGGGATTAGAAGTTCTGGAACAAGGGTATGTAGATTGTCACCCAGTCCCTTACTGCTCACCTGTGTGTAAAATAAAGTAAGTATTTCAGTGCAGTTAGATTTGTTACAAATTAATTAAATATACCCATGACGTTCCTATCCCCTAACTAAGGGAATGGGCCAAAAGAAGCATATCTGACACTATCTTCCCTATTTACAAGTGTTATACTTGCTCTGTTCAGAACAATAAAGCAGGCTGTGCTGGGTAACCAGAATTTAGAGGGTAATGAAATCTGTACTGTTTTCAGCTTGTTAATGCAGTCAGTGATGGTCTGCAAAGATGTAACCAGTGGCTGCACCAAAAAAGCCAGTGTAGTTTGGAAGATTGAAATAAGACAAGTGTTTTCTTCATTCCCCTCCCTACACCATTCTAGAGTCCCAGGAGAAAGGCCGGTAAATGCACAGCAAGATGAGAATAAACCAGCACTTATTTGCATTTGTAAACTCACAGTTTTGAAAAAAGGTTAATTTAGAATAGGAACTTACATTAAAATAGAAATGTTTAAGTTTCACCTTAAAAGTCTTTGAAAGGTATGTTCCCAGTTTGAGGAGGAGCGTAAGACATTCAGTGACCACCTCTTCTGTAGACTGTGATTGTGTCACGTCTTCTAGGTATGTCACAGGCAGTGTCACCATTGTGACATACCACTGCAGAAAGAGCCTCATTGGGATGTTGTGTGACACCACTAAAATCTTAATTTCCTGTAACAAAGCACTGAGTGAAGAAAGTTAGCTATAGTCTGAATTCCTTCATTCTTCTGTACGGATAAAAGATTTCTGACCAGACACGTAAAAGCAGCAGAGAGTCTTGTGGCACCTTATAGACTAACAGACGTTTTGGAGCATGAGCTTTCGTGCGTGCATCTGACGAAGGGGCTATTACCCACGAAAGCTCATGCTCCAAAACGTCTGTTAGTCTATAAGGTGCCACAAGACTCTTTGCTGCTTTTACAGATCCAGATTAACACGGCTACCCCTCTGATACTTGATCAGACATGGTGCATTTCATAAACTGGCAATGTTTGATTACTTGCATCATATAGACCCTCACTGTTAACTTTTTTTTTTTAAACTTCTGCCTATATTAGCGATCATCTAGCTCCATTTTGGATCTAACTATTGATATGGTGGTCTTATCTGACCACATCTTAAGATTCTTATCTTGAAGAATAATATCTTGTGGGGTATGGTTTTGATTTGTAGAAGTTTATGCATCTGATGAGTTTGACTACAACAGCAGCCAATTACAAAATGAAAGCAAAGGCCTGAGATGTTTTCAGCATGTTCCTACTGTCTCCTTTTCTGCATTTTGTGCTGGGGTGTACTCTCCACACTACCACCGCAACAGCTGAATTAGGCCAGGTGGGCTCAATCAGCTAATTAAGCTGTAAATTGGGGCTATTTAGCTATGTGAAGGGAGCTAATTAGAAGGACCTCATTAGTGAAGGAACAGGCAGGGCCTCTATAAAGCCAGGAGGGCAGCAGAGAGGAAGCCTGCACCCCTGCTCCCTGAGGTAAGGGAGAAGATGCATGATGGGTGAGAGCAGTACAGTTGATGTAGACACGCAACTTTATTGCTTGCTGAGGGTCACAGACTCGAACCCAGAGCAGAGGGCAGGCATGGGTCCCTCTATCGTCTGCTGCAGAGTGGCACAGCATGACGCATTGAATGGCAAGACTGCCTGAGTCACTGTGGGAGTGACCCAGTCAGGGAAGCGGGTGTGAGGATTGCATGACCCTGTTGGTGGCAAAAGACCTCCACCCACTCCCCCAAAGAGGGAAAACCAGTGATCTGGACGGAGGGCTGAGTCACAAAGCAGCCATGCTGTGACTCGGAGTGAGAGGAGAACTGCAACAAGGAAAGAGAAAAAAGAGGGTGCTGAACTAGGCGGAGCTAATTGCCGGGAGGTGCCACCCAATGGCTAGTAGGGCACACAGTGACATAACTGCATCTAAAAACATGTTTTGTTCAAAGCAGAATTTGGAAACCGTACAGCCAAATTAAATGCTAGGCAGGGCTCTCAGGGGGCAGGAGAACTGCTAAAGAACTGAAGTCCAAGGCAAATCAGAGAAATTTCAGTGGATGAGTTTGCCACCTTTCTTGGTACTCATTGTCACCTATCTAGTTTTATATGGGATACTGAAGAGGAGGAAAAGAGCCATTCCTCCTTGCAAAAGAGAGTCATGTGGCACCTGAAGAACAAGGAAGGATACATACAGATGATAAATCTAAACGAGGAAAATATTTTTCACACAAATTAAAATGTAACCCAACCCATGGTCTCTAGGTGTTCAGCAGGGGGAAATACTACGCTATTTCTCTATAATAATTATACTTGGTCCTGCTAGTGAAGGCAGGGGGCTGGACTTGATGACCTTTCAAGGTCCCTTCCAGTTGTAGGAGATTGGTATATCTCCTATTATTACATTTATTACATTACATTACTGAATGTTCGCTTTAACCCTAACACATTCATTGTCATTCCTGCATTAAAATTTACTTCCACATGAGCTGGTTTCTTTGAAACGCCTACCTGGAGCCTTGCTTCTGGAGAGAAGCTAAATCTTGGAGGATCTGATATAACGTGCCGCTGGAGGTCTACAAAGGAAAAAGCGGGGTTGTTACAAAGGTTCAGTTTAAAAAAACGAACATAAAAATAACTGATCAGATGCTATTGGTGTATGATGAGCTTCCAAGCTGGAGCATAGATGCTGAGGTGGGAGCACTGGAAAGTTCAAGTGCTCAGCCAGAGGTGGGGGGAGGGCACAATTCCCTCTGGTACTGATGGACTCTACAAAGATTGTTGTCCTGCCGCCTTCACTCAGAATTGCAAATTAGGGGCATTACTTGAATAGATTGGAACAACATGGACAGTCCTAGAGACAACTGATTCTTGGTTACTAATCCCACCAGTAGGGCTGTCGATTCATTGCAGTTAACTCATGCAATTAATTGAAGTTTTAATCGCACTGTTAAACAACAGAATACCAACTGAAATTCATTACATATTTTTGGATGTTTTCTACATTTTCAAATATTGATTTCAATTACAACACAGAACACAATGTACAGTGCTCACTTTATATTTTATTACAAATATTTGCACTGTAAAAACAGTATTTTTCAGTTCATCTCATACAAGTACTGTAATGTAAGTTCAACTTTCATGATAGATATTGCAAATGTAGAATTATGTACCAAAAAACCTGCATTCAAAAATACAACTGTAAAACTTTAGAGGCTACAACAGTGCAATGCAAATGTCTGTTCTCACTTTCAGGTGACACTGTAAACAAGAAGCGGGCAGCATTATCTCCCGTAAATGTAAAAAAACTTGTCTTGGCGATTGACTGAATAAGAAGAAGAACTGAGCGGACTTGTAGGCTCTAAAGTTTTACAGTTGTATTTTTGAATGCTGTTCTGTAACAAAAAAAAAATATCTACATTTGTAAGCTGCACTTTCACAATAAAGAGATTGCATTACAGTACTTGTATGAGGTGAACTGAAAATACGACTTTTTATCATTTTTACAGTGCAAATATTTGTAATAAAAATAAATGGCATTCTATTGTTTAACAGTACAATTAATCACAATTTTTAATCATGCAATTAATCATGATTATTTTAATAGCTTGATCTAATTTTAAGGTTCTAGTCCTTTTCTTTAAAGCCTTAAATGAACTAGACCCTTAGAGCCTGCCTTGCACATCATCAGCCAGGGCTGACAGGGATGGTTGGGCAGATAGAACCCAGGGGTTTTGCATAAGAATACAGCTTTCGCTGTGGGAGGCCCAAGCTTACCGAATATACTACCCAAGGAGCTTTACTTAACCTACCTCTAGTATATGAAGCATGGAGCTGGGATAGAGGAGAAGTAGACCTGAGACTGGTTCTCCTAGGTGGTATTTTAATATGTTCTGAAACAGTCTTTCGTGGTAACCTTATTTAAAAAACATAGGATTGGCTGTCATATGGGAATACAGTGCACAACTTCAGAAAACTAGCATTTCACCTCACCCTCTGCCATACTCTCTACTGTCACAGGCCATCACTAAGTGAATGAATGAATTGACTCCTTAAATCTAAGAAACATTAAAAATAGTCATTGGCTTGGGAGTCTATTCTCTTCCTATACGCACATGACCCAATTATACAGGGAAGAAACAAGACTCCAAGATTTTTTGAAATTGGCTTTGCTCAAGTATCATATTCAGTAAAATTGGGGCCAGCTAATGAGATTGATTAGTGGCTAATATAATTAATATGAGATTTCAGCAACAGGCTTAAATCTTAACACGGTGCACCTAAAACTTGTACTTGGTGTATCAGCTGAGGCAAGTAGCAAAGAGTGCCCAGAATTTCCCCTAACAACTGCTGCATTGAATGCTTAGCTCTATCTTTGTTGTTGTAGTTGTTTTTTTAACTGTGCAGCACCCAAAGGCCATATGGGTTGGGAATGTTTTAGAAATAAATCTGTGAGAGTTTTACAAATGCACATGGATAAGAATCCTTGCCTCTGACTTTTGGAGCTAAATGTGTAGCTGTTTGATAATGGCACCAATAACTACTGCATCCTCTATATGAATCCATGGTACTCCCATACCTTGAATACTCAGTGCAGATGTGGTCCCCACATCTCAAAAAAGATATATTGGAATTGGAAAAGGTTCAGAAAAGGGCAACAAAAATTATTAGGGATATGGAACGGCTTCCGTATAAGAAGAGATTAGTAAGACTGGGACTTTTCAGCTTGGAAAAGAGACGACTAAGGGGGAATACGATAGAGGTCTGTAAAATCATGAGTGGTATAGAGAAAGTAAATAAGGAAGTGTTATTTACTCCTTCTCATAATACAAGAACAAGGGGCCACCAAATGAAATTAATAGGTAGCAGGTTTAAAACAAACACAAGAAAGTATTTTTTCATGCAATGCACTGTCAACCTCTGGAACTCCTTGCCAGAGGGTGTTGTGCAGGCCTGTACTATAACAGGGTTCAAAAGGGAGCTAGATAGATTCATGGAAGATAGGGCCATCAATGGCTATTAGCCAGGATGGGCAGGGATGGTCTCTCTAGCCTGTTTGCCAGAAGCTGGGATTAGGTGATAGGGGATGGATCACTTGATGGTTACCTGTTCTGTTCATTCCCTCTGGGGCACCTGCCATTGGCCACTGTCAGAGGACAGGATACTGGGCTTGATGGACCTTTGGTCTGACCCAGTATGGCTATTCTTATGCTTATTCATCAAGGTGTTCAATATACTGTAATCATTTGGTTTAACAGAAACAGTCATAATTGAATGTAGGTCACAGAATCAGTCTCCTACTTTGAAAATAAGGATCTCCCCATTCCCTTCAGGGCTGATAATTGATAGCTGTGCCCATATTTGCTCCCATATTTAGTACTAAGCAAGGACTCTTGACAAGTGCTAACTTTTTATTGCAGTAGTATCTAACCAGGTAGTTTCATCAGTCCATTATCTGTGGGTGGTGTACCCTTTGTATTAAACATTTGCTAGAACTGTGTAGGGGCTACAGCTTAGGATGGATGCTTAACAAAAAAAAACCTGAAAGAAAGAGGGGACGGAGGGAGGGTAATAAAACACCAGGTATGGAATTAGACCTGCTCAACAGGGTGATCAGGCTGACATCTAGGGGCTGTCCCTGACCATCGCAGCATAAATCTTCAACTGTTACGCCATTGTGAATGCATCACAGTAACTGCTACTTTCCATATTTGAGTTCATGCCAAGTCTGATCTCCTTGAGGACAAAGCCAGCTCCCTCTGGCGCATAACTGAAAAAATCACCACTTACTGTAAAGGTAGAGAAGAAATGATTTAATGAATCCTGAACCCAGTCCCCCAGTGTGATAGCAGAAGGAAATGTCAACTACTGTCACACATTTCTTCTCCAGTTTGGGTTATGAAATAATCGGTGTGTTGAGGGTTTTTTTTTTAAAACTGTATTTATCGCTTGTCACAGCAAACACAAAGGGTATGTTGAAAGGTTAAACATGTATTGCAGTCATCCCGCCCCCTCTGCACACATGACACACTGGATTTAAATCCAAGTGGTGGTGCTTAATTCACAGCAAAGTGAGGTCACAGTGCTCATCTTTTTCTTGTTGGGGATGAAGCTGCGAAAACAATGGATTCAGGTCCTCTTCAGCCATGACACTGGTGTGCGGCTGACAATGATAGACATGGGACTGAGAGTCCACGGACTTAGGAAGAAAGGGCTGTGAGGGTGGGAAACAGGTAGCAGCACTTTAAAAGTATGTCTTTTATCCGATATCACAGGTTTACTCTAGGTGTTAGGGGATAAGTATGAAGAATTTATCATTTATAGTATTGGAATAAATAAATGTATTTGTACAGCAAGCTTTGTTCTACCAGCCTCTAATTACTTCATCAGTGAATAAACCTGGTTGTGGTGGTCATGCTGATTCCTTTCAGGATCAGCAACATATCTGGCCTTACCTTAAAGGCAGTTTAGCTTTATTATAGGATCCAAAGAGACTGTTGTATTCTCCCATGCCAGGTCATTTTTTAAGTATACATTTGTTTGTCATAACAGCTGTATTGGGAACTCTATCCTCTCTTTTTAAATGAACTATACAGAATCCAGGAGAGCAGCTGTTTCTGCTGGGTTAGCCCTGAAATTTCTCTGCTACTCCTCACCTACAGAGTCTGCATCCCAAAGGCAAGTATCTTACAAGTTAAAATAGTCAAAAGGCAGATTGATGAAAATATATTATTGTACCTGTAATGTCTCGCCTGTCTGCTCTTTCTGATAGCTTGGCAACAAAAAATAACCTGTGCAGCAGGAACTTCTAGCCAGGAAAGAGAAAAAGATGTGTTTACATAAAAGCTGTTGTTCCCTGACACGGATAGCTTTTAACTGTGCACTATGAGACATTCCTGTGGCGCATTTGAGTATTTGGGCATTTCATAAACATTGATGAAGTTAGCCTAACACCTACATTGTAAAGAAGTAACATGTCCACGGTCACACTGCAAAGGTGGGGAGGAGGCGGGAACAGAAAGGAATCCAGACTCTTTAGGGGCTGATTTGCCACTGTCTTGCAACTTATTTGTATAACCATCCTACCTAGGAGCCCTCATGCAGTCATTTATCCCTGTGCAAGACGGGTGCAATCCACTGCTAGTCTGGCCTGGTAGCATTGTACGCTGTCTTGCATAGGGGTAAATGAAGGTACAAGGTCATAAAATGGAGAGAATCAGGCTCTTTCTCCCATTTGGCTAAATTATTCAGTTTCAGAAAGCTGTGTTGGTGGGAGCAAAATGTCACTGCATAGAAAGAGACCTAGCAGTAGCTGGTGCACGAATTTATGAATCTATCATCTCTCTGCAAAACTTTCTGGTCCTCACTCGGAGTCCCAAAGTGGTGACTCCAGCCTCCACTAAGGGCCACAGGCACCATGGAGGAGTGAGTTAGAAATGAGCTGGGCCTTGTTTCTGTACCATGCAGCAGTGAGTCAAGGGGCTGGCTGGGAGTGGGGCCAGCCAGGGTGTGGGACAGCAGAGACCCAGGGGCCTGAGGAGGTAAGGTGGTCTATGGGCTCTATGTGTGGGTGCGGTGGGGACAAGCCTGAGTGCAGGAATGGAGCTCTAGTGGGGGGAGAGGGGTGCAGGGATGGGCCACTGCTTCTCGGGCGACAGCTGGTCTGCTTCCTCTGACAAAAACAGCAGTAGCTGGAGGACAGCCCCCCAGTCGCCTGTACCACCACCCGCCCCTCCCCCCAGCCTCCTCCAGCCCCCCCACTTCTCTCCCCCTCACCATAGCCTCCTCTACCACCACCCACCCCTCCCCCAGCCCTCCACCTCTCTCCCCATCCCTCACCCCATCTACTCCAGCCCCCCACCGCCTCCTCTACCACCCCCCTCCCCCAGCGTCCTCCAGCCCCCCACCTCTCTCCCTGTCCTTCATCCCCTGCATTCCCCAATCTACTCCAGCCCCCCACCTCTCCCCCTCCCCACAGCCTCCTCTACCACCACCCGCCCCTCCCCCTCCAGCTCCCCATTCCAGCCCCCCCTCCCCGTCCCCCCAGCCTCCTCCAGCCCCCCCACTTCTCTCCCCCCCCACCGCCTCCTCTACCACCCTCCTCCCCCAGTGTCCTCCAGCCCCCCACCTCTCTCCCTGTCCTACCACCACCCGCCCCCCCAGCCTCCTCCAGCCCCCCCCACTTCTCTCCCCCCCCATAGCCTCCTCTACCACCACCCACCCCTCCCCCGGCCCCCCACCTCTCTCCCCATCCCTCATCCCATCTACTCCAGCCCCCCACCGCCTCCTCTACCCGCCCCTCCCCATTCCAGCCCCCCCTCTCCCCGTCCCCTACCACCACCCGCCCCCCAGCCTCCTCCAGCCCCCCCACTTCTCTCCCCCCCCACAGCCTCCTCTACCACCACCCGCCCCTCCCGCAGCCTCCTCCAGCCCCTCCCCTCAATCTACTCCAGCCCCCCGCCCCTCCCCCCCCACAGCCTCCTCTACCACCACCCGCACCTCCCCCTCCAGCTCCCCATTCCAGCCCCCCCTCCCCGTCCCCTACCACCACCCGCCCCCCCAGCCTCCTCCAGCCCCCCCACTTCTCTCCCCCCCCACAGCCTCCTCTACCACCACCCGCCCCTCCCTCAGCCCTCCACCTCTCCCCCTCCCCCACCACCACCCGCCCCTCCCCTCAATCTACTCCAGCCCCCCGCCCCTCCCTCTCGCCCCCCCGCACCTTGAGCTGCAGCCTCCGCTTCTCCTCCAGGGCGCCCAGCAGGTTGCTCCGCGGGAGCTGGGCGGGCACCAGGGACTCGGCCCGGACCGACCCCCTCCGCGACGGGAGGGCGCCCGCCATGGCGGCCGGGCCCAGCGCCTCAGCTCTGCGGGGGGCGGGGCTCCCTGCGCGCGGGGCGCCCCCTGCCGGCCGCCGGGGGGCGGGGCTCCGCCGAGGGCACCACTCGGCCCCGCCCCCCGGCCGGCAGTGAGCAGCGCGGGGCCGCGCCGCGCAGGGAGGGCGGGGCCTGCGGGAGTCACTCCTGTCAGCGCGCGGCCGGAGGGCACCGCTCGGGCCGCCGGCTCAGGGGGCGCCTGGCTGGGCTCTGGGGGGCGGTGTGTTCACAGGGGAAGGGACCCCCTGACATTGCTCACAAAGTACTGGGGGTGTGATAACACCGGCCGTGTCTTGGAAACACTGACGGGAGCCAGTCAGCATGTGCTAGTCACCTGCCCTCAGCGCTGCGTGCCGGTTACCAGCCACACCTCAGGCTACGTCTACACTACAGGACAAATTCGAATTAGCTTAAACCGGTTTTATAAAACAGATAGTATAAAGTCAAGTGTGCGCGTCCACACTAGGCACATTCATTCAGTGGTGTGCGTCCATGGTCCGAGGCTAGCGTGGATTTCTGGAGCGGTGCACTGTGGCTAGCTACTGTAAAATAATGAGGCCAATAACTTCGATTTGCATCCACACTAACCCTAATCCAATATAGTAATATTGAATTTAGCATTACTCCTCTCGTTTTGTAGTACAGAAATCGATTTAAAGAGCCCTTTAAATCGATATAAAGAGCAGTGTAGTGTGGCCTGATACAGCGTTAAATCCATTTAACGCTGTTAAAATCAATTTAACAGCATCGTGTGGACCAGGCTTGACAGTAGTAACTGACAGGATTTAATATGCTCCTCAACGCTCCTGATGTTTCACTTTTTGAGCAATACCTTCACGTTTGACAGTGAAATGTTCAGTTTCAGTTTCTAGTCCACATACACTACCCTCAGCATTGTGTTTGGATTTACAGCCCTGCAGAAGATTTAACTTCCCATGCTAAGAAACTCAGTGACTTTTTTAAAATATATGCAAAAATTAAAAACAAATACATTAATTTTAGTGCCAGCTGTATTACAGAAATGCCAATGGAACCTATGAGCTGTACAACAGACACACATACACATTTATCCATGTACAGACATTTTGGTGTAATGTTTTGTTTTACTTAATGGATATAGTATCTCTACATGACAATACTGTCCCCATCACTACAGTATCTGTGTACCCTGCAAACATAAATATTGATCCTCACAGCACCGCTTGGAGGTAGGGAAGGATTATTATTACCCATTCTTACAGATGGGGGAGTTAAGGCACAGAGAAAGTAAGTGCTTTACACAGGTCAGGCAGATATCCTGAGTCCCTAGTGGTTTAAGAGCAAAACTATCAAGATGTGAAACATAACCAAACAAATCCCTTCTGCCTTCCAAACTGCCCCCAGCCCCTTACACACGCATAGCCTATCACTGTCTGGGGCCTAATCTCATTGGTGCTGAAGCCAAAGATAAAGAAGCTCAGCAACTCTCAGGAGCGAGTCCTTTGTTAAGTGTAACTAAAATACTTAAGTTTTTTTCCTATGAAATGTAAGAATGGATTACAAATCACGCTGAACCATCACTGATTATATTATTATTATTATTTACACCAATCTTAATTTGAGGGCCTAAAATTAGCTGACAGTGTCCCTTGAGTCATCTGGCAAGCTGCTATGCAAAGTAGCCCCAGAGGAAAATGCCGGCACATATGCATAGTATCAAGTTGATGTTCAGAATGTGTTTCACCAAAGGCTGCTCATCCAAGGAAGCCACAGCATGTTCAGGGCTGGTAGGAGCTGTGTTCTCAGGAGGATGTTCTTGTTTGCTCTCCATCCCACAGAGCCACAAGAAGACTCTCTTCAGTTTAGACCCTTTCTGAGTACCAGTCACACCTACAGTGATAGTAATTAGTGAGGTAAAAATTCTGTCCATGGAACAAACTCCAGTAACACAGAGTGTTACAATCTTGTACAAATCATTTTTTACATTACTACAGAGAAAACATATCAAAACTCTTCAATGTGACAAGTTCACTCCACCAAGCTCTAGGTAGCCATTACAGTCATTTCTATTTGTCACTTCAGTGGCACTCTGCTCTAAAGATCTGAATTCAAATTCTGCCATTCCAAACAGTTTAAGGAATGGTATCAGTTAGCCAAGTCTAAAAACATGGCTGTGCTCATCATCTTCAATTTGTTTCTGTGTGCTTGAATCCACTTAGGGCCAGGGGTAGGACTCGTGAATGCAAGTTCCCCAAACTCTACGGAAGATTAGGGCATGCATAACCCAACAGTAAGCAGGTAACAGTGGTGCACACGGGTTGGGGAGAGGGCAGGGAGGAAGTTAGAATGCCAGTCACAAAAGGCTAAAGTCCCAGCAGCTGGGAATCAGCATTCTAGTCTCGTGCATTAACTCATTGCTCCACTTCATACTAATTTCATTGCACATAAAGGAATATGCATCAGCCAAGCTAAGCTATCTAAGCCATAGTGCAAGTTTTGCAAAACACTGACAATCATCTCTGGGCGTATGAGACGGGCAGGATCAGGATCTATACAAGTGTGTACCCAACACTGGTACATCAATCCACATTAAAAAAAAATGTTTGCACACTCTCCTTTGCAACCTGCCAAGAGCTCGACTCAGGGTTCTGTGTTTCCCCTGCCACTAGAGCTGGTCAGAAAATACCAATGAAAACAGAAAAGGAATTTTGTGAAAACTTTGGCAATTTTTTTTTCCATATTCCAACCAACTCTCCCTGCAGCAGATACTAACAGCATTATTCCCTGGTGCAGAAATATGGGTTCCCTGCTCCATTGCAAGGATATGTGATACCATTAAAAGATACAGAAGAAACACAGCCCTGATCTTTAGTCTTTGTAGGAAAATTGAAGATACAGAAATCTGAAAGTAACAGGAAGATTCATTTAACATTTCCTGCCTCTATAACCTTTACAAAATGCATAGGACTGATTTTAATTGAAGCGCATGCTGTATATAGTAACAGGGCACTTACTTGTATTGTCATTGGAAATATTTTCAGGAACAACGCTAATATCGAGCTGGGCAGGTGGACATTCAGACTTACATACATCACTTCCAGTATCAGGAGAAGTACTGACTGCTGGGTGTTTTTTTGCTGGTCGATCCCAGCGTGTGAACCAGGTGAGATGACTGATCTGTCGGCATGAAGAGCATTGTTAAAGAGAACTGCTCCTATGTTTGTTTAAAGGGAATACCTCAGCTTTGAGGGGTTCTTATATTTTCTAAGCACTTGGGACCAAATTCTGGTCCCCTACCTGGGCAGCCCCATTGGAGCTGGGGAACATCCAGTGCTGATAAGGTACTATGGAAATAGATACGAGGAGGCCAAATGAAGCAAGAAACAGAACAGCATTAAAAGTGCTGTTTATCCAGATTAAACCTTGATCTGAAACTTGCCTGTTTTACTTCACTGCTACCTTCCTGATGATAATGGTTACTACTAGAACTCTGCTGTGTCATACAAAACTAAAAGCAGAGAACAGATTATATAAGCTTTAGAAGGTCTTTGTGATGTTCTTTCATCTCATATTATCTGGGATATCACACATGGATCCAGCATTGGATGAGGATTATAGTCTCGGTATGCATTGAGGAGTTAGGTAGACTGGCAGGAACCTACTCCAGACGAAGCAGGCGGGTTGCTTCCACTGTGCTCAAACAAGATCTAGGTAAGGGATTCCATAAGGAAAAACTATCTCACTAATCAACTGCAGTTCTTTGAGAAAGTTAATAAGGTGACCCAATGGCCAAAGCCTCTTGGACAATAATATGATGAAAGAAGCCAACTTGTCATCGATTAAAATACAGATATTGGAGTTTGAGACCCTTGTCCAGAGCATCCAGGTATTGGCCGCTCCTGGAGGTGGGATTCTGGACTTGAGGGACCAGTGCTGTCACCTAGAATAGCAGGAAGGCAGGATGCCAGACCAGCAGGGCCGTCTCCAGCATTTTTGCCGCCCCAAGCGGCCGGAGGGAGAAAAAAAAAAAGCTGCGATCGGCGGCACTTCGGCGGCAGCTCTACCACTGCCGCTTCTTCGGCAGCAGGTCCTTCCCTCCAAGAAAGACTGAGGGACTTGCTGCCGAAGAGCTGGACGTGCCACCCCCTCTCCATTGGCCACCCCAAGCACCTGCTTGCTGCGCTGGTGCCTGGAGTCAGCCCTGCAGACTAGACAGACCCGTGGTCTGACACAGTATTACAAGTGTTCTCATGTGTACAGGAGGAATGAGAACATCCATCCCCATGGGTGCATAATGAGGGAGGGCTTACTGGATGTCCACTAAAAAACAGTGAAAGAAAGCTGCTGGGGGAGACTCACCATTTCTTCCGAGGGAGGTTCTGTGAGCAGGCTCACGACCACCACAGTGACTGTTGTGATGACACTGAGGATCATGGAGAAGTACAGGTAGTGCACGTATCTCACCACGGCTGGCCGGTGGTCTGGCTCCCCACATTGGGGCTGCAGGTAGATAAAGTCCAGCACCAGCCGGATGAAGCCCAGCAGCATGCCAGTCAGCAGGCCCCAGAATGCACCCTAGGAAATGAAGATCATTCTTTGATGGAACAGGAAACATATGTCTACATCATATCTGGCAACGAAGCCCACGCTGGCTCTCGGGCTGAGTGGTGACAGGAGTGAGATATGCTACAGTCACAACCGTGACATTCTGATCAGCACATTCTGGGGGAGAGGGGGGCTACTGGGCTTTTGGGAGGGTTTCTGAGATCCCCTTCATTGTCTCCTCCTTATGCTGATCTTCCTTATATACACACACAGCACCCCACGTTCTATTGACCTGGCCTTCCGGTGGAGGAGAGCCACTATCTAGACCTGCTGGTGCTGTTCAATAGCCACCAGCTGCCACCTCTGCAGCACTACCCACCCAATGGTTGCCCTAGTCATGGGCTGCTTTAACTGTGGCTGTTGCTTCACAGGAGTCCTGCCAGCAAAGGCTGCCCAGAGGATGCTTCAGAGCCTGTATACAACCCTTCCCCAGCCAGCACTGCCCTCTTTTGCGGTTGCACTGGCCAGCTCCAGTTTCCCCAGAGAAGCAGAGGTTGTGGGCATCTTTTGCCACTGTGACCCCTCCCTTCCCTGCCTCCAATTTACTTTCCACCCCCATGGACTCCGAGCCCTGGGTTACACCAGTGCAAGGCCGTGGCTTGCAAATCTCTGCTCCTAGGTTTGTGAAAGGCACCTGGCAATCTTTGCCTTCTCTCCTAGAGCAGCCGAGGAAGCTGCCTGAGAGCGGTAGGAAGTGCTCCCTGCTGCATGGGCTGCGTGGCCTCAACCGAATGCCCCAAACATGAGTTCAGTCACTCTGCAGAGCACCCACAAGGAAGAGGCAGTGCAGCGACAGCGCAGCTGTTCTAGCTGCCTGGCTATCTGTCCGTGTAGACAGCGGAAGGACAGGCTCATACCCAGCACACAGAGCACGCTGTGTCAGACCCTGCCCAAGTGTTACCTGTTCATTCGTTCTCTTCCAGAAACAGCCCAGGATGAAAACCATGGCCACAGGGGGCTGTAGGTAGGAGCTGATTGTCTGGATGTAAATAAATAGCTGCCCTCCTTGGCTGGCCTGAACCAGTGGGATCCACAGAATGGACACCACCACGAGCAGCAGCACAAACACCCTGCTCAAGAAAAAGACAGTGTTATTGCTAGCCTTTGCCCCTTCCTCTGCATGAGGGTCTCCCCTGACAGCTCCCTTCCCAGGAGAGCCTCCATTCTCTCTCTGAAATCTGCCCAGTGGTGCTCCCCACTAATCGGCCTTTGTTCAGCTGTACTCTGTCCCTTTGCCTGTCTTCCGTTAGAGTCCAGCCTCACACAAACACCCAAATCTAGATGCTGTAGCCCTTGGGTGCCTTTCTGCCACCTCAGCCTCCTAAATCCTGGTTCTGCCGCTATAACTTACATCCATTCGCTGGGCCAGATTCATTCTCATGAGCAACCAGGGAAAGAAAATGTAACATTGGCAACAGAAAAAAAAAATACCATGGACTGGAAGGGCCAAATTCTTCTCTCAGTTATTGCAGGGTAGGTCTGGAGCAATGGGCTCTGAAGATGAAGGAGTTGCTCTCAGTTTACACCAGAGAGCAGAGTGGGGTGTGAAACATCTCCAGGACAGGCTCTGTGATGTAACACGCCATGCATTAGAGTTCCATACCTGCCCACAAGCATAAGTTCCCACTCAGAAGAACGGGGCCGGAAGTGCCGCCAGAGATCCATGGTGAATATGGTGCTGGAGCTGTTAAAGATGGAAGTCAGGGAGGACATAAGGGCTGAAATCATCACCGACATCATGAGGCCTCTGAGCCCTGAAAACAAAGGGAGAGGCATGTTCGCTCTAGTAACAATGTACAGATCGTGGGCAGAAACCGCTAAGGGACCAGCTTCACCCCCCATCAGTCAAACCTCTCAGACTAATGGCTGCAGCTCCCTTCTGAACTCAGCCCTTGCTCTGTGCTGAGGGACTTCCACCTACACTGCCCTCCCAAGAGTCCTGGACAGCAGGTGACCTCACAGGCCATATGAACTTGTCAGCCTTTCCTCTTGGACCACTATAGCGCTGTCTGCATGGGCAGAGTCTTTACTTTCCTCTGGTAGCTGGCTGGCTCAGAGAGGCAGCTGAAATGCAAGGAGGAGACCTGATCCATCTGCTCACTCCTGTGTTATAGTGATTGTGCTCCCCTTTGGGTTACAGATAACTCAGTACACTTGGACACTACGATGTCCTCATCCTTTAGGGAACTAGTCGTGCCCAGGTGATAGAAGTAG
Organism: Gopherus flavomarginatus; assembly: GCF_025201925.1. NCBI lineage: Eukaryota > Metazoa > Chordata > Testudines > Testudinidae > Gopherus > Gopherus flavomarginatus. Next base: position 3,093,308 of record NC_066625.1, read on the forward strand.
ACTCCCTGAATGCTGGAGGCCTTGCTTCCCAGCAGAGGCCTCTCATAGCAGCTGTGGGTCATTTTGTATGCTATTCCTTTTTCGTCAATATAACATTAGGCCCAATATCAACCCCTATATCATGACTGTAGTCTATTCTCCTCCCCATACATTTCCTACAGTTTATGTTTTGGTTGGTGTAGGCCCTGTCCATGTTAGTTAGAGGCTGTGAAGCTCCTCACCTAGAGGCAGCAGTTCTATGACCAGTTTGGGGTAAGCAATATCAGAACAGCCAGATGGGTTGCCACAGACTTTCCGACAGATTTCTGGGTCTGCACAAGCCACCAGGTCTACAATAAACATGGGGGGAAAGTAATCCATTAGTGACAATAAACAAATATGTCCAGAGGGTAACCATGGAGTGAAACCCATCCAGCAGATAATGAAACATACACATTCACAAGAGTAGCTCTAAGTTTTCCCCTTTCTTGTCTTTATCTTCTGTGTAAAAGGTCCCGCCCACTTCAATAGGTTTAGTCAAGATTTGCCTTAACAGCTCATTTGTCTTGTATGCCTGACTCTCTTCTCTGAACGCTGTCCTTTTTTAAAACTAATGCTGTTCACCATGAGAAAACAGTGACTCCCTCCAGACATGTGCTAACATCGACAGACATGCATACTCTCTCTCTCTGTGGCTTAGAACATTCAGGGAGCAGACTTTAGGATCTTTTCTTTTCTGCGTGCCACAAACATGGGGTCCAGAGGGAACATCATCGGTCAGCTCTTAAAGCTGGATGGCTACAGGAAGCACCTGGGACTTGTGTTCAGGATGAAGGGGTGTGGTCTCTGGGGAGCAAGATGAGTGTAGATTAATAGAGTGTTATCTGAAAAAAAATCTATTACGAACTGCAAATTCATGCTCCTGGCAATTGAGCTGCTACAACCTTTTAGTTTATTCTGGCGGGTGTGTCACTTATGCATTACAATCTGTGGTGACAGACGCAAGGAATATTTCTCTCCTTCAACTCTTACCTGGGAAGAGAACCCGGCTGATCATGCCTGGCATCACTATCATGAAGAGAGGCAAAATTTTCAGATAGGAGGCCAACAACGAACCTCCTTTGGCATGACAGAGGTTTTTAGCTGCCAGGGACCTTTGAACAATGACCTGTAAATCAGGAAAATAGTTTGAGCCAGTGCTTTGCAGGGAGAGTAAATAGATGCAAGATGACGTGATGTATGTTTCTATTTATAATTGGACATGCTTGTTCCAAAAGCATCATACTGGACCTCTAGGGCCAGACTCTGTTCTAGATTGCACTGACTTAACTGAGAGGGAATTCAGACCATCATCATCATGAAGGATCTGATCCTGCAAAGTGCTGAGTGTTCATAACTCCCAGTGGCCACACCGAATCTTTTAGGATCATGCCGTGAATTAGCTAACTCACCTGTGGTGCTTTAACTAGCGCTTCTTGCCTTTATGCAAGGGAAATCTCACTGTGTTCACTTCTAAGCTACGGAAATCACTGTCATTATTTTTCTCCATAGTTTGTTCTTTTTTGGACCCTATGTATCTTATAAGCCTTGACGTGTCTTGTCAGGTCAACAGGACTACTGCCTCACAAACCAGGGCACGGGTAAACTTGATTACATCCCCTAAATTTACCCTCACTCTGTAAAAAGAGTTTGATAAACAAATACCCCAGAAATATCTGATACAGATTTGGTTACGATTCTGCTCTTCCTGGCACTGCTGTTTACAATTGAAGAGACAGCAAGTGGAGCCCTGCACAGCCCGAAGGGGGTGGGTTCACACAGAATTCAGATACTTCCACTTTATAGTTTGGGGTTTACATGCCCCTCATGTTACATATCTGAGTTCAAATGAGCTCCAAAACTCTAATTTAACTTAACTGCAGGTGTCAAATTTTGTTTTGGTTTGATGTTGAAATCATCAGATTTCACATGGTTTCCACAGAAATAGTAAACCAGCCCAGGTTCTGGCCCGAGTCTGGGGTTTGTAATGAAACTTGGCCTTAGTTGCTTGCGATGAAAGTTCTGCATGGTTCTACAGCCAGCCAGGTGACATGTCTCAAAACCCAACCTAAGAGTTAATCTTGTGAAGGAAACATTGATCTACCTGATCTGTACACCAGTACCAGAGAGATGGGATGGTCATTCCAATCAGAACTCCTGGCCAGGGAAGGTCAGAGGTGACAGGGTCTCGGAAAATGTGGAAGGCATCTTCTCTTGGTAAGCCACAGGTACTGTTTCCTTTGTGGCTACTAGCAATGGCTTTAAAGTATTTGGCCTGCAAACTTTCAAGCCCACCAATTTTAACAAAGCCTAAAATGGGAATAGGAAGCAGTTACCACATTGATCAGATTCATGCTATTATTTTCACTCTTGGCAGTTTGCTCTGTATGATCCCAATTCAGTGTCCACTTAAGTCAATGGAAAGACTTTGATAGACTTCACTGGGCGTTGGATCAGGACCTACAATGACAGACCTAGTTTAATACCATATGTTATTTGGCTAGAGGAGGTAATTGTTTGCTTTGATATGAATCTCAGACCACAGGGTGTTTTCTGTTTATTTGGGGGAGGTGTCATATCTTCCATGGAACACCCCTACACTTTTCACCCTACAAAGAGCTATCACAAGATTATTTGTATAGAAAATATTCTAACATGAATGTCTATTTCAGAAGATGCACTGAATAAACGTTAAATGGCTTGTTCCAGTGATGCATATTTGCAGTGATTTGGTATAGGAACAAATGTATTTTTAGCAGTAAAATCCCAGAGAAGTACTCACTGAACCCCATAAGAGTTAATCCCCCAGCCAGCATGATGACAGTCTGCAGAGTGTCTGTGTAAATCACAGCTGCCAGGCCACCTAAAGGGAAAAAAAAAATCAGAGGGACTAGTTGTCGGGAACTGGGTTTGTTCTGTGTAATAACATCTGCTTTGCAAAAGTCTGTTGGCCAGTAGCATAGCCAGAATGCTTTGCCTGACACAATGGGATGTTTTGTGGGTTGTTCTGACCACTTTGTGGGATGGTTTGGCCAACTCCCAGGGCTGACACTTTGGCTGAAATGTTGCATTTTTTGAACCACAGTGAGTCAGTGTTTTGTAACTAGAAACCCAAACTCCATAGCAGAAATCTCTACAGGAGATGCATTGAAAACCACAAGAAGGAAGGACCCGACTGAAACAGAAGCTGCTTCAAAAAGACAACATAACAACAACAAAAAGGAAGTACAGGTCTGTCTCATCTTACGCTGGGGTTACATTCCGCGGTCAGCGCATAAAGTGAAAACCACGTATAGTCAAAATTACATTGAGTGTAATGGCGAGCAGAATCGCCCGCACTACAGGAACAGTATCTAAATTGTTATTTTTCTCTTTTTTTTGTTTTTGCCAACCACATAAAGCTGAATTTGTGCATGTTAAATGCGCACAAGATGCGACAGACCTGTAGCTGTACGGCCCACATCGCTGGGGGTGAGCCCTGCAAGAAGAGAAACTCCCATTCATTTTGAACACACATTTCACTCCCTTCATGGCACCATTTCCATCCAAGTTGTGAAGATATTTCCCACATCACTCTGCCTAGTGCTGTGTGTGGCTCTCACTTATACACCCGTAATGTCAAAAGGAAGAAAAATCCTGAGCAAACCCTTCCATGAGGCTCCACTTTGAGCCAGAGAGTGCTGTGCACAGACCTGGGCGGGCTTTAAGCAGGCACTTCACACCAGCCTTGTAAAATTACACTCAACCGCTCTCACCTGGAGAGTAATTTTTTTGACAAGTGTGTTACTATAATTAGTTTTTTCATTATAAACAGTCGTCTTGGTAAAGCGCAGGCGGACAGATTTAGTGCCTCGGCTAATAAGGAAGTACTTTATAGAATGGTATCTTTTGGAAACTGCTGAATATTTATTACACAGGAGATGGATGGCACATTGTACGGCTGTTCTCAACCCATTAGCAAAGATGTATGACATTGCATTCCTATGACCTGAACGACAGAGACGCACCTGCGACAGTGTAAATAGCAGTGATTGCCAGCAGACCTATGACAGCAACATAGAGGTCCCAGTGTAAGGCTTGCTGAATGAACAGGGCCCCAGCATACATATCAACCTAATAGAAACAGACATTTAGAAGGGTTACAATGGTGATAGCTCAGTGCATAATGCCAGACAGCTGAGTGTACACAGTGTACGCTAAGCCAACCAAACCTTGTGTTTCTCAAGGACCAACCTGTTTATTCACTTTTCATGACTCTCTGTTTTCTATCAATCTTAAGGGTAGCTGCTCCAACTGCCACATAAACCCTAACCTGGCCTCACCTCCTTCTCCACACTCCTCATTAACAGCCAAGCTCAAATTAGTTTTGAGACACAGTTTAATGAGGAAAATGCTCATTTTGCATGGTGGGGAGGGAGTTTTCCATTGAGAGAGAGCTGAGTTCAAAGAAGAAATTACTTTTATTGGTGGGGGTCGCTTCTCCATTCCTCAGGAGCAGCGGGCACGGAGTGAGAGCCAAGGAGTGAGGGGACAATGAGGGTCCGAAACTGGAGCAGCCATATGTGCTGGAGCCCTGTGCATGGGGAGTTCTGAGGACAGTAGCCGGCCAGAGCTCTAGGGCTTGGCACAATGCAAATTCCTTTCCTCTGACTGGGGTTGGATGAACCTCAGCAGGGCTTTCCACAGTGTGCTGTTATAGAGCTGTGGGTTAGGAACCATGCAGCCTCCTTGTGTCCTGGTGTCCTAAGGTGGTTGGACTGTAGAAGAGTTAGGTATAAATGCAACCTGCAGACCATGAAAGCATGTATATGTGCAAAGCCCTGATGACTTTGGCCAGCTGTGAATAAATGGGCCTGTCCCATTATCCAGCAACTGGGGATTGGAATGATCCAATTTCTCTCTCAGAAAACTTGTCATCAGATATTTGAAAACAATAGTTGACTGTTTCCATAAAAAAAAACCCTACCAAGGACCAGCCACCTGGCCCCAGTCTGACACCACAGACATCTTCAGTTTCAAGGAGGGAGGGGGGCGAGAGGCATGTGCCAGTCTACCCTTCCCACTGGTGCCTGTAAAAGGAAAAACACCCAGCTAGGAGTTTTTCTTCTTATTTTGTCAATTCAAGCACTATGTGGTGGTTTATTAACAGCTCGCAAGGCCCTGCACAAAGGGTGAATACATCACTCATTTAAAGCATTAGAGCAAACAGGAGCAATAAATTACTAAACTAGGCAGCCAGCAAACTCGCTCCTTCTGCCAGCCGCAGGGTGCATCCCACTCCCATATGCTCCTATATTCTGCTGCTGTCAGAAGAAATGTACAGAGAGGACAAGCCAAATTAACTGAGCAGATGCCAAAAATCTAACCACAGACAAATCTCCAATGAAAACGACTCCTTCCCCTTGACTGGACTGATGTGCTTTGATACATTACCAAGCTCTCCCTCCGACAGCAGCAAACATTCAAACCATTCATGGCAAAGCTTATGGATCCTGGGGTTTGGCACCTAATGTCTTAAAAAATTGAAATCCATCCTTTTCTCCACTCTTCCAAGACTTTTTCATAATATCACTATAGCAGCGAGGGGACCAGGACGCAGTTGCACTTATGAGTCCCATAGCTTAATACAGACATATTCTTGCAAAGTGAATTCTAGTCAGTCCTCTTTCCTTCTTCTTACTTACTGATATTTTGGTGAATATATATATAAACAAATAGAGAATTGCCAGGAAGATCTGTATTCTTTTGCCACCAAAGCGTTTCTGTAAGTACTCAGGCATGGTTGTAACCTGCAGGGAAGGAGATTGTATCAGAGGAGGTAGAATACAACAACTTCCTCTAAGCAACATATAGAGGCATTGGTACAGACCTTCTGTGGTTGACAAACCCTGGCCAATTGCTGTGTCTTGGCATATCTACTGGGAAATGTCTGTCCATCTCAGCTCCACACTCTTACACAATGAATGGTCACCAATATTTTGCCTTTAGGGTCTGGCACAAGGTCGAGAGAGGCTACTTGATAAAGAAGCCTTCATACCTCTTAGAGACTGCAAGAACACCATCTGCTTTGTTCCCTACTTCCTCTGGGAATTGTGCACCCCATGTGGTTCCCCTGGCCTAACCCTACCTAGCAGTTCCCAAGGCATCACCTGTCCCCTGATTTGGTAAAGCCAGACTTGCCCCCAGTCGCTTGGCAGTGGCTCTGGAATGTCAAGTGTCACCACAACCTCTCTCCTCATCGTTGTGTCAGGGAAGCACCATTTCCACCTGAACTCTAGCCCAGTGGTTCTCAAACTTTTGTACTGGTGATCCCTTTCATATAGCAAGCCTCTGAGTGCAACCCCTCCCCCCGTAAATAAAAAACATGTTTTTATATATTTAACACCATTATAAATTCTGGAGGCAAAGCGGGGTTTGGAGTGGAGGCTGACAGCTCGTGACCCCCATGTAATAACCTCCCGACCCCCAGTTTGAGACCCCCTGCTCTAGCCTCTGTCCCTGAAGTCTCATTTCCGAGGAGGCATTTGAAAGTAGCACTTGTTCTTGGCAGTGGGACATGGCATTGCTCCGATGGGCACAACACGAGTGGGTCCTCCTGTCCCCTCTTTCATCCCCTTTCTAAACTATGTTTTTTCATCCATGAGATCTCCTGACTGATTTCCTTTCCAAGGTAAATCTTTCATGGGCTCTTCTCCTCTCAGTTAGCACATCAAGAGAAGAACACCCCTGCCAGTGAGTCCTGGAACGCTGCTGCTTCAGGAACTTTTACCCACAGCACAGGCCTTTTTAGTAGGTTCAGCATTTAAAAACCCAGACATTTCAGAGGATGTTAAAAAAGCAAGTCACTGCTATGCATAGTGTGGCCCCTGGACTTACCCCAGCTGCTATGTAAATAGGAAGAAATAGCCAGGCCAGCACCAAAACATTAAACATTCCCTAGGGAGGCAAAGGAATCACAGGTCAGAGATACTGAAAAATGCTGCTGTCAGTTGGCTAATGCTAGGGTGACTAGACAGCAAATGCAAAAAATCGGGATGGGGGTGGGGGGTAATAGGAGCCTATATAAGAAAGAGACCCAAAAATCAGGACTGTCCCTATAAAATCAGGACATCTGGTCACCCTAGCTAATGCCCACGAATGCCCCTATGTGTGTGTACACACAACTGTCCAGCTGTGACTCAAACACCCTATATAGCTAACAGCGATTCTCTAGCTCATGGAGTAGGTCATAGGGTTTTGGAGCTAAGGGATCTGAATTCTATTCCTGATCTTCCTGTGAAGTTTCAAGGAGCTGCTGTATGCAGCATAGTGACAACCAGAAAGACCTACACAGGCACAGGTTGTTACAGTGCTGACCAAGGAGGTAATGTTGTCCAACATTAGTGCCCCTGTATGAACTGCAATGCCTAGCAGAGTGAAGCAGATTGAGGACCCTGACTCTGATATGTTAGATCAACCTGAAATAGCCTTGTTCATTAGAATAATAAATACAAATATAATAAATATAATTAATTAATATGGAAACAGCTTCTGCCTCTTACATAGCTGCAGATGGAGCCATGTGGGTGCAATACAGTAAAAACTAAAAAGGACCAAGCCAACGTCCAACGATATTGAGAGCAGTTCCTGCAGTGCAAAACTTACGTTCCACTCATATGCCGTCGCAGCGATTCCTGATGCTGCCCCTGATCCAGCCAGGCCTATGAAATGCCCACTCCCAACATTACTAGCAAACAGGGATGCACCCACCTGTAGAGATAAAGAGGAGGCTAGTTCTGTGTATGGCATAAGGCATTGTTCTCAGACCCTGGGAGGAGCTCCTAGCCCAGAGGTGGGGAGTTGTCTCAGAAGTGAGCCATATGTAAATAAAAGGAGTGGGCCAGTGTTACCCACTGCAATTAGCTCGCCATTGGACCCTTTCCATGTTGACATTGCAGAGCCCCAGTTCCCACAGGCCAGACTGCAGGTTCCTCACAACCCATGAGACCTGAAATCCCCTCCCTCCTAGCCGCTGCTGCCTTTCCTCTTCCCCTCATTTGCTCACTGACACCGGTACTGCTGTCAGACCTCATTCCTTCCCTCCTGCTCTGTCACTCATCTGTCAGGTTGCATGGAAGCAGCCCGCTTCCTAGCCGCGGCGTCACGGTCCCTTCACTGGGGAGCCTCAAAGACAAGCAAAGGGGCACGGGATGAAACAAAGAGAAATGCCAACTGATCAGTTAGCTGGTTATGGCTTTATTTACTTCATTATGATCAGCACATCCCAAATCAAACCCCTACCCCTACCAGACCAGCTAAATGCCCCTTCCTCTCCAGAGATCCAGCCACCCATGCCCCAGAAGCCCCAACCCAATGTTTAAGGAAATAGATGAGTCTTGCAAGTCAGCAAATAGGAACTATCTTGGTGCAGGAGGTGAGGGCTGTGACAGGCATATTATTGGATGGAAAGTGTCCCCTCCCTGTAGGCTTTAGAAAAGCAGGTCACAGGCTCTCCTGTTCTGACCATAGAGAGACATGCCAATGGGACAAAAGCAGTCTCACTGTGACATAGTTGAACAGGCAATTTGATGGAGACACTTACAGGCCACCAAACCATCTTTCCTCCAGCCAGGAAATAACCCTTCACCGTGCTTCGCTTTGTCCTCCACATGGACTGGGAAAGCAGAAAAACAGGACAAAAGCTTTAGAACTCTCCAAGCTCTGCTCAGAACGTTACAGAGCACAGCAGTTTCCCCAGAGGAACACTTTATACTGTCATCCCTTCTAGACGTGAGTGAGTTTGTTATGGCAGAAGAACCCTCAATTGCTGAAGCTACAGGATCCTGAGTGGCAAAGATCTGAAATGAGGGACACTACCATGAACAATAGTTGTTGAGGGAGAGAGCGAACTGCCACCACGGAGAGATTTAGGTCTGTATCACATGCAAAGTTTTTTTACAATCTCAGCTTCCTGGTTTAGTGTTTTCTGCAATAAAAGTCAAGATCACTCCAGATGCATGAGGAATGCACACAGATCTGGGTCACCGATTAGGGACATCACTTGTTTCACATGTACCTGAGAGGGACACACAGGGTTAGACTTAGAACTCTGGACTCTCACTTTTTATAGTCTTCACTTATCAGATATCACACTACATGAGTTTTGCCCCCGTATCTGAAGAGAGCAGCAATTCCTGTCCAATCTCATGGCAACTGGGTTGGCCTTTTCCTGTGATAAAAGCCATGCCAGAAAGTTGATTTATGGGCTTGCTACAGTTTAACAGTACGTGTAGTTTGCAGGATCTGCAATCAGAATCTTATCGTCAAGCCGATAAGATTTCCTGGATAGCTCTGTAGCAGCCTAACATGTGTGCTGGATTCTGTCCAGGCTAGATACCAAACATTAGCAATAACATTACATTGTATGTCTACACCTCTTCCATTGAAGGGTCCTCAAGTGTTTAAAAAAAACCATTAACCCTGAATAGCAGTCCTGGGATCCCTAGATCTGGGTGAACAGGTGGGAAAAACACAAAACACTATGGTGCAGTTTGATTTGGTCAGTTGATGCCGGTGATGTTAGGCCTGAGGAAAGCCTTAGTAAAAAAATTAAAAAGTGCTACTTGTGCAACCATCACCTTTAAATATAACAGGACACATAAGAAAGGATCTAAGAGCATCTCCTTACCCACAATCCAACCGCCAGGACGAATACAAAGTACAGAACAAGAACAACAATGTCCACAGCCTCCAAGATCTGTTGGGGAAATGTGTTCCAGTTGGGAGTGACAGAGGGCGGAGGGCTACCAGGGGTCTCCATTGCATCTCACAGGGATTCAGTTCCTCTCTTTCTTGATGCATTTATCTGTTGAAAAGTGGGATAGAGAGTTATAGGGACCTGTGTTGTTACGGCAGTGACAGCAATGCAGTGAGGATGCTGTCCCCATCCTGAGTTGGGCCAGCAGGGGATGGTGTCTGAAACTGGTGGGTGGGCTTTTCCTCTGGGCAACTCGTGTTACCTTTGTGCAGCAGCTCCTACCCCATGCTGTGGGGAGTGGAGCAACCACTGCCAGACGGGGTGGGAACTGGTGGTCTGGAGGGGCCCTGTGGCTGCAGGTTTGGCAGCACTGTTTGCACTGACCTTGGAGAGAAGCCACAGCCACAGCCACAGAAATGCCTGTGAATAGCCAGAAGAAAGAATGAAATAAACAAGAGCTGAGCAATTTCTTCCATGGGAACCAGGAGAGCGAGGGTGAATGTGAACGCCCAGCATCCCGATGGTTGGTCGCTCTGTGCTACCATCAAAGGGCCCAACCCGGATTCCAGAGAAGGACAGCGGGAGTCTTTCTGTTGGCCTTTACTCGGAGCTGGACTTGGGCCCGGGAGGAGAGAATGTTTGAACCACCTCACAAGTGAGTCCAAATGGCCGGCGTCCAGGCACTGCCCGTGCCATTCCCTTACCACCCCGCATGGCAGGAGGGGGAAATTGGAACACATCAGCAGGCGCTGAGACAATGTACCCCCAGCAGGGCGGGGGAAGCGCAGAGGCACCAGGGATGAGCAGCAAACCTTGCTTGTGTAGTTCTGCTGCTGCCAAGCACGGCACGGACAGGTTCCAACACCTAAACAGAGGCTTCCACAAACATTCCTCCCTCTGCCTGTGACAGACCCATTCCCAGCAGGGGTGGGGGGAGGGTGATATATTTGTTTGTTTTCCACTTAAACAAAAGCTCTTTCTTGTAAGCCCGGCCCAGGGGGAGGTGGCACCGGAGAGTGAACAAACCACTGAGTGTCCTGGCCGCTGTCTATGCTGGGATCTGAGAGCTCCACTGAGTGAGCTGAGAGTGCCCTGCAATGTCCAGCTTGTGCCATGCGGAGCAAGGGCACAGAGCAAAGACCTTCCAGGAGAGGTGTCCTCCCCCGGGGAATGAGCTGAACAAATCTACCATTCGGTACAATTGCGTCCCCTGCATAAGCAGAACATTTGCTCTGCAGAAGCACAGGGAAAGTCCTCTCCACGGGGCTGCTTCTGCCATAGCCAGAGAGGGGGCAACTAGAAGCACGGAGGTTGCCCCAAGCACCTTCCCTTCAGTATGATGGTGGGGCTTTAACAAGGGCTTCCCAGGAGCCTCCATGACCCCCTGCCAGCGCATCACTGCTTAGCTCCCTAGTGATTTACCTTTCCTGTCCCCGCAGCTGGTTCCTTTGAATGGGGATGGAGCTTCCCTTCTTTGGGGCTTGCTCTAGCCCTTCTAATAGGTCAGGAAGCTGGATGCAGGGCAGTCCTTTCCAGGATGGGCAGATCCAGCGTTTGCTGCTCCTCGCTCCCTCGTCACATGCAGACTGGAGCCTTTGGCCTCTTGTGCCCAAAATGGGGCACCTTATGATGCCGCCTGGGTGGGGGGGGAAACCGAAACCCCAGAGGGAGAGGTGGGCTGTCTCACCCAAAAGGCCTCAGAGTGTGTGCTCTGGCCCAGTGCTCTGCTCCTCTGACAAAGAGACTCTTATTGCCTGGTGCTGTGGAAGTGAGGAGCAGACAAACGAGTTCTGCCTCACAAAGCCCTAAGGAGGTGAGAGCCAAAAGAGCTCCTTGTCCGTGGGTGTCAGTTTCACCATGGCCACTGGCCTCGCCCACTTACTGATACAAGAAAACAAAGCAGCCTCTCCAAGGGACCAGTCAGCAACTACCAGTGCCAAGCATTACCTTCTCCCTAAAAGATTGCTTAGAATTGTCCCCAGCCATGCCTGTCTCTGGCGTGGCTAGTTTCTCATGCCTGGGTGAGTGAAAGAACCCAGAGAAAGGGTGGATTCTCAACAGCTTGTCCCACATCCTTACACACTGAGGCAATGTTGCAGCGGCACCACAATAATATCCCATGACAACACAATGGAGTGATTTCATCCCGTTAGCCAAATATTCAAAAGTGCTGGCTCTCGCCAGTATCCCTTGCTGTGCTCAGTCCTCTGGCATATCCTGCTTCAGGAGTAGCCGCATTTGGTTCATGCGACTGGAAGAGAGTTGAATGGTGAGCACCACTCCCAAGGGAACGAGGATCCATTACCTGCTTTCAATCACCAGCGTTTGAACACATCCTACTTACTGCTACTTCTGTCTGACATGTCTATAGCCCCTCCACATAAAGCATTTACCATAGAATGGCCAAAATCCCAAGTGATGCCCAGCACCCACAGCTGCAACTGAAATCAATGTGAGCTGCACGTGCTGAGCACTATGCAGGAATTATGGCTTTTTGTACAGGAGTTGCTTCATCCTCAAATGCAGCTGTTTGTAGCACACAGCCAGCACTGCAGTGGTACTTCACTGCAGTAGAGAAAGGAAGTGAAGATATAAAGTGTAATGCCAAGGGGAATTTAGAGCCTGTGGTAGGCTTACTGGTCTTTCCATAGGATCCCCCATAGGACAGCCTGCCCGGGGGCAGGGAGAAGTTTAGTAAACTCTAATGCATCTGATTTCAAATTCTATGTGCGCCTTGAGCTAGTGGAAAGTTTGACTATTTTGCTAATTCAGATCACAACCGAGTCTCCCGTAGTTCCCTTGGCATGAGCTGCCGTGCTTCACTGGTCAGAGATTCTGAGCAAAGAACATCTGTGGCATTGAAATGAATCTGTTGAAGCCAGCCCTTTATCGATGGCCTGGGAGAGAGGGCACCCCATGTGGGTGTCTCGTAAACCACCAGGATTGTATCATTTCTGTTGCTTCTTAAATAGGATTTTTAAACATTCCTAATTCCTTTCACCTGCTAAAAACACCATAGATGTGGAAGGGATAAAACTGAGTCCACAACCAGAAATAAACCCATCTGCAAACTGCGACCATTGCAGACACAAGCAAGACACTGAAAAGGAACTTACCATGTTCATCTGGATCCCATTCTGTTCACTTGCACTGGGCACCACCGACCAACCACCTGCCAGCCCACAGGGCAGCTTAAATATTGCCAGGGAACCAGGAATTGCCAGTGAAGCTGTTAACAGTGTCACAAGGAATGAGAAGAAAAATGTGTAGGGGGATAGCTAAACTAATTCTGCCTAGTTACTGTTTCAGTCCCTCTCTCCCCTGGTGTGAAGTCTGTGCTGTTCTCACTATCAAGGCTTGTTGGGTCAAACTCCAAAGTGTGCGATTCTCTTAAGCAATCATTCCAGCTAAAAGGAAGATGAGTCACACTGAAGAATGGGCTCTGACAACCCACCAAGATGAACTCCCCAAGCCCGAAGGGGAGCTGAAATCCAGCTCTGTATCTAAAGTCACAGCTAAGCCCTAGATCTGTAAAAAGCAGGAGGAAAAATCCATCTCCCCTTCACCCCACAATCTTGGGCCAGGGTGAGTGCTCAGAACACAAATCCAAAATCCAGATATTAACCTCTCATCTGGATCCCAATCTGAATCTAGATTTGCCTTCTGTTTTAGGCATAATCTCTGACAGAAATATATTAAAATAAATAAATCACTAATGTCAAATAATACATGGATTAAAAATGTTAAAGAGGGACCTGGACTCTCCAAAGCGCTGACATGCTGCAGCAGGCGGCGCTATACAACCCTGTGAAATAGATACTGTTGCTGGCCTCTGGCCAGGCAGGCCCCAAGCATTGCTGTGTATGCTGTTCTCAGCCAGAAGGTCCCAGGGCACTACATGATGTCAGAGAACATGTTTGATTCAGAAATATCCCCTGCTTTCAGTGTTATTCAAAACACTAGTATTAACCCATTCACGTACTTAGCCGAGCAGGATCCACTTCCTGAGGCTGTGGGTTGAAGTCAGGATTTTAAAGTGTTCCATTCTTTTAGACTATGTTTTACTGGCCTTTTAGCAGGCACGATCTCTGTTCCACTTTGACACTGTGGTGACCATCATCACCTGGGAGGATGAGAGCTCCTGGGATCCCAACTGCCTCCCACAGCGTGGCCTTGAAGAGTGGGAAAGCACTTCCCACCGAGATAGATCTGACGAAGCTTCACAGGACTCTAGGGAACCCATCTCATCCGTCTGTTTCACTTGTTCATTGACTGGCTAATTGAACCAGTGTTGCCAACTCTGGTGATACTACTGCAAGTCTCTCTGTATTTGATCTTTCTCTTAAACCCCTGAGCTGGACCCAGGAGATGGGAAGAGAATCTCAGCTTTCATTTTTATAAAAGGGTAAGTCCTCACCCTCCCAGTTGTGAAGAAAGGCTTGGAAATGTGACTCGAGCGAATCCCAAAGGCTTAGAAATCAGAAGACAAAGAAAAAGCTAGTGATTTTGTCCCGTCACATGATTTTGAGGGGCCTGACTCATAGTTAGCAATATTTTAATTGCATTTCCTGGGATTCAATATCTGTGATTTGATAGAATCGTGTCTGTAACCAGTGACAGGCAGATCCTCAGAAAGTTCAGACCTCAGCAGCCAGATCCTTCTGCCAGACTCCTGCACCTGCACAGCTGAACCTAGGCTGATTTTCAGCCCTTCCAGGTTGGAGCTGGGCCAGACAATGCTTTGAGTACAGTCATTTCCTCCGGGATTTCTCTTCAATTTCCTTCACAGCATCCACAGCCATGATATCTGAACCCCTATCTCTGTGCATGGGATGCCAGGAAGTGCAGGGACTCTGAATCCCTTTAAAGGTAGCTAGAGAAGAGGTTCAGGTTTGGTCACAGATGCTGGTCGGGTGTCATTTTATCCCAGCTACCCTTTCCACTGGGTCTCGACTGAATCAGACTTGTCTCTGCTGTGACTCCTCTAAGGCTATTCAGTTTTTTCTAGAGAGTTTCCTTTTTTTGCTGCAGGAAACAGAGAAAACCCAACACATGCCAAGGTCTGAAATCGAACCTCAGCTTAGCTGGGGATGATTCTGTTCTTGGTGCAAGAGGGAGACAACATCCTTGAGCTGACCCAGGCACGGGAGGAGCCAGGCCGACAAAGTGTCTGACACTGATCAGGAGACTGACTGCTTTGTGCCTTTCCTTACAAGTGGCGCACCGCCACAAAACAGTCCAGGCACAAACTGTTAATGATTAACTGCACAGGGCTGCAGGGGCAGCTCTCAAATGATACTTTTTTTTCCAGAGTGTTCGAGGTTATCACCAAAGAATCAACTGATCTCAAGAGCATGTGACTTAAGTTATGCTGAGGTACAAGAACCAATTTCAGCCTGTGTCAGATAATAGCTGCAGTGGTGGCTTTAGGTCAGCATATTCAATGGCACTCAGTAGCTCACCTCAGCTGCACATGTTCTCATTAATTAAGGGAACTTTTGAAAGGGCTGCTCGGTATTTAACTGTGGTGAGTGGGCCCTTCTAGAAAGTGCCGCTGCCTCGGAATCGCCTGCTGGAATGCCGGAGGCGTGTGTGAGGCAGGCTGGGGCACTCACTCAGCTGTCTGACTCAGGTTCTGGAGGAGCCAGTCTGCTCACCTAACAGTTGTGCAGGGCTCAGAGAGTTAGGAAGGAGATACATTTATTTTACATGTACGAGGCTGAGGGCTTGCCCAGTGAATAGATTTTATCTGTGGCATTTTGTAAAACTCTTTCAAACTCAGTGTACACTTTAGGCCTATGCTGAGGCCTCATTGTGAGATTAAACCATTATATATATGCAAAGAGCAAAAAGCCACAGTGCCTACCAGCCACCACTATGGGAAATCTGGGAAATCACTCACATGGTTTATTTCCTGCTAATGCAAATGAAGCAATTGCCACAGGAGAGAAATCCCCTAGGGAACATGGGCTCAACCTGCTCCAATTGCCTTTGAGAGGATTGCAATTCTCTGGCTCGTGCGCAAACTAAATATTCACTGCTGAGCAATGTAACATTGCAGCAGTATTTTAAACCGAAACACTCTCACCTCACTCCCCACCCTACTCTGAGTACGGATTCACAGGAAGCCTCCCACGGAGATAATTATCCCTTCTGTTCTACTGCTGCTATTGAGATGGTTAAACAAGTTAAACCTTTCCCTAACTGGGGCAATGATCTCTCAAGGGAATAAGAAGGGCATATAAAATATTCAGTCTTAAGATGTGCAGTTATAAAAGCTGCCAACCACAGAAATACACCCTCTTTATAAGGCTATTGTGGAAAACCAGGGTGTGTTATAGATTTTACCTATAATGGACTCAAATGCAGTTAGGAGGCAGACCGCAGTAGCTTTATTTTGGGGACAGCACAAAGGTTTTGGGTAAAGACTGAATTGTGACTATACACATAGTCCTATTATCAAATAAAATAACCATATCTCAGAAGTTCTGGTTCTCTGAAAATTTTCACATAAAAATACCATCTGGAAACAAAGCGATTAGAGTTTTAGCTATTTTGTCAAGTTACAACAGGTAGCAAAGTCTATGTACAGCATTTTCATTAATGACAGTTTCAAAATAACCTCAAACAGTTTAAATACATAATATGTGCTTAAAAAAAGATCACCTATACACAGTATGCAGCATCTGAAACACAGAATGGAGACAAATATGCATTGTCCTATCATAAATCAAGGAGAAAAAACACGGCTCTGATAATGCAATGCTTGGGCAGCTGATAATACAATGCTAAAAGCTACCTGGCTCTTAAAGCTGTAAAAACTAAAAACACTTGTGGAAATATACATCACTTTCTACAGCAGGGAGTTTTAAAAAGTACTGAAAACAAAGGATTTGATGCACATAAGGTCTCCTGTAAATAATGCACCAGTTGGTGATTCTCTACTCTCCACACAGGCTGTGAGAGAACCTCTTGCTCTGGCATCAAGTGAGGAGAAGCATTTGGATAAGAAATGTTACCTAAACTCCAGGTGTTGCTGGAGTGTTTCAAGGAGCAGGATGTTAGAGCACATCAGAGTTGAAAGGCAATGACTGCTTTTTGCACAAAATAATGCCCAACAATGTGAATGCACTGATGCTTCTTGCTGTAAGGATCTTAGCAAGCTGTATCACCTGGAGGCACATGCAGACCACAAAAGTCTAGAAGAGCATTAATCCCAGAAGGATATCTCAGATATCATTAAATTTACCTACACAATAATCAGAGGCTGCCAGAGCAATGGAGCATGGTGTGTACAGTTCTGCCGTTCACAGAATACACTTGGCATGAAGGATCGATTGAATCCTACATTATGTCAGATGTTACCGCAGAACTACAGGCCCTCAGTAAATGATTGAAAGGTACAGCACATACTTGGTTTCCTGCTGGGCTCTCTGGCTAGCCTCAGAAGCTACAATGCAGGACTTTAGCTGCTTGAAGGAATCCCACTGATTGCTAGACTTTTAGAAAGCCAAGGGTTTTATACTTTCTACGGAGGCTTCAAGATGCTCAGTGAACTGTGTCTCCTGGCAAGTCCATGTAGATCTGGTGAGGAAGATGTTAATTTTCCAGTAAACTTTCCAGACCCATCAGTCAATGCCACACACCTAAGCAAATAGGACACAGCCAGGTAGGAATTTCAGGATTGTCCCACTGCATAAAGCAACTGGATGGAATCATATTGGTCCCACATTTGGGGACAAAGTGGATACACCATGCACAATTCTGGGAGGTAATTTCCTGACATCATCACTGACCTTTCCCTGCTGAAGTCCAGGATTAAAGACTGAGCCAAACCCTGAAGCGCCCTGCCTCAGCCAATGCGGGGTCAGTGGTAGTTCTGACTGGGTAAGAGCTCTGGAAAAATTAAGTGCTGGCTGGTGGGTTTGAAGGCGCTGCAGGGACTCTGAGGAGGAATTCAACTTGACTCATCAGCGGTTCCTCCCAAGGTTCCCGGAGAGCACGCTCCAGTGGCAGCTCCATCACCAATTCAAGGGGTTTGGTATGTGCTGCCTTCTGTGCCCAACCAGCTCTTCTCATTGGGAAGGGGGCGGGCCCTGGCCCTGCTCTCCCTCTGACGCCTTGGGAGCAGTGCCTGTGTCCCATAGCGGAAGAGTGCTGAGCCCTTGTTACGTGGGGAGAAGAAAACGCTTTGTGCACCCACAACAGAGTCCTGGGCAGGGATCCCAGGATTTGCTACTGCCGACATGCACAGATTCTGAAAAATGTAAGGGGGTTTCTACATCCTGGTGGGTCTGCAAACCTGATTCAACAATGCACTGGAAATCTAGGGCACTAAACGTAAGATCCTGTAGTTAGGACTAACACAGAAAATGTTTTTCTTAACTCTATAACCCTGCCCCACCCCTACATCCATCCTAGGACCCATCCATGGTGCCTTTTCACAGAAGTTATTCCTACAGTGTCCAGATTACCACCAAATAAGCCCCTTTGCCTTGGTCCATGGTTCTGATTGGTGCTAACATGACAGCAGCATATTTACAACCAACAGGAACCAACTGCACTTTGTTGGCAATAAAGTATTGCACCGAATGTCATCACAAGCCCATCACCAGGCAAGGGGCGAGGTCATCCTGGGACTGCGCTGGCTTTCACAGGCCTGTACGTCACTGAGCGCCCGCTACAGGGAGAGAAGGAAACAAAACAAGATGTGTCATCAGGGAAAGCCAGCTCTCCATGGACAAGAAGAACGCTTCAGACTCGCAGAAACACACAGGATTGAGCTCTGCCCTCAAAACTGCTCCATGCAAATTCTACACAAGTCAAAGAGTGGTGAGCATGAGTGGCTGAGGGCAGTGAATCTGGTTGCAGGGAGGGTGCCAAGTAGAGAGAGGATCAGGCCTATGCCCAACTTTCCTCTTCTACAGCAAGTTTAGTACAGGTGCAGGGGACTGCACTGAGCCTCTGAGACTGGAGTCCTCTCTTCTTCCACAGAATTAGTACAGCATGTGCTGTGCAAAGGCAGGTTTCCTCTGACAGTGCCCTGCGGGAGTGCTTCAGGACTGCCCTGGGAAGACTGTCTCTGTGCCCTTTCCATCCTTCGCCTTCTGCTGGGCCCATTGGCAACGGGTGCCAGTTAATGCCAAGTCTGTTGTGGAACTCGCTGTCCCTATGCTCAGACTCAAGCCCGTGATCAGTGCCCTTCACATGGTAACTGCAATTGCTTCACTTTCCATCTGGTCAATATTTGGCCTGGTGACCTAGAGCTGAAAGGCCCTAAAGTATCATCCAAGTCTCCTGAGCCATCCAATTCCTGACTTGCTTTTCTTTAAAGATTTGGATTTTACTCACATTCAGAGCCAAATATTGAGTTAAAGCTAAACTAAGCCCCACTAGCAGGTGATGCAGCAAAACCCATCCCGGGCCTTTACGGTGAGACCCCACCCATGTCTGCTGGCTCTATAGCAATGCAACTCACCTCAAACTTGCTCATGAACTCAGCAAAAATGCCAAAAAAAGATTCAGATGTGGTCACTTTGGAGTCTTCTCCAAAAAAGGACAGCACTTTGCTGAATTCCTCCATGGCCTTATGCTGCAGGTCATCCAGAGATTTTATAGTGGGATGGGCACTCTCCAGGAAAGACTGAGAGGAGTGGTTTAAGGGAAAACTACACCATATTGTGGCACGATCCTGAACAGATGTTGCTTAGAAAAGGGTGGGTTTTCATCTACAGCCCAACAAAAGGTCCCCTGCAACATGAGCACAGCAACTGTGGGCTGATAAACTAGTTAAAAAGAAACCCCCACACAAAAGAGAGTTTGTTTTGCACAGGCAACGTCTCTGCATCCATCTCCTACAACACAGGGAGAGACAACACCAACAGCCTTCTGCCCACAGGGGAGTGGCTTCCCCCATGATAAATCTGCAAAGGCATGAACACTGGCAGCCTCACCGTGGCTCCATTGGGAACTCTCTCACCTCTGGGTCATAAAGGTGGAGTCCATACCATGCTCTTCATCAAATGGTGCTTCCTTACTAGATGGTTAGAATGCTTAACAAACACCGGGATAAAGAAAGCAGATAGCGATGTTTGTGATTTGCCTCTTTTACGGAAGGATACATTCATCACAATAGCAAATTTGTCCTCCTCAGCAGCTGGCATGTTGTGGCAAGCAGTCTCTATTTCACTGATGGTAGTTTGAAGGTCGTTGAGATCAGCTGTTAATGTTCTCTGATTGACTGAATAAGGAGGAGAGTTTAAAACAAAGTCATTAAGATAGTTCTGAGTCAGTGCTGGATGCTGCTAAACCAAGAGCAGGAAAGTGAGATCCATAGGTCAAAAGCACACCCGGGGCTTTACAATGTGGTCTACAGCTGCCCTCATCTTTAATGCAGAGGTTCTTCTTGTGGATGTACATGTTCCAGCATATGCTGCTCCCTCTTGACCTGAGTGACCAAGCTGCATTGCATTCTGGGTGAAGCCAGACCTCCAGGTGGGGACAGAGACATTCTTACTGACCTGTACCAGGTGAGTGAGCTAGCTATTAGCCCAGAAAGAACTGGTGATTGTCAGGAGGGGACATGCAGAGAACACTGGAGAGAAACTGGGTCTTGCCAAGTGCAAGAGGCCTGGGGGGTTCAACGGCAAAGGAGGAAGGGTAGTTATGGCTAAATGAGTACTTTGACGTGGGAGGGGAATTTAGTGAGTTTAGCCACAAAATGAATGGATGGAAGGAAGGATATTGACTGTTAAGGGGGGTGGGGGGGGAGCACAAGCTGGGGAGAAAGAATTAGTAATAAAGGCAGAGAATTATTTTAAGAAAAGCTAGGTCAAGTGAGAGCACTGGGCAGGAATATTACAGGTGCAAACAGGCTAAGAGAAGAAAATTAAAATCTAGGGGCCTGAATCTCCTGTCTCTTACACTACTCCAGTTTTACGCAAGTGCAACTCCACTGATTTTGACTGAGTTACTTCCAAATATCAAGGAGAGAGAAGAGACTTAGGCCTCAGGTATGATATTCAGCATGTACATACTGCATGTTGGGCCACCACTGACACATGTGCATGACAAGCCAAAGGACCATGAGACCTTTCAATTATAACTCAGCAACACGTGCTGCTTCCACTTGTGTGATGCCTGCAGTTGGAATGGGAACTCCTTGGAGCAGGGTGTGGGGCGGCTCTGCATGTCGCTAAGGCACACAGCACAGAAACATTATTCTAAACAATCAAAGTGCTGGGATCTGTAATCATCACAGCCACCTTTGTCACACCTGCACGCCCAGGAGCATGGGGCCCGAAGATCAGGTGTGGCTGTCAGGTCCCCAGCTTGGCTATGATATGGCCCACAAGAGGCCTGTGTTTGAGATGCTTGTGAGCTCAGTACTGCTGCACCGGACTTGTCCAGACATCTAGTCCTGACAGCGTGATGCCGATGAGCCATGAGAATGTCTGTGAATATTCAGTATAACACCTGGGGCCTCATCTTCGCTGCTAAAAAGGTATGTTTTTCACCACAGGGTAACTAACATATGAACAATCCTGAGGTAAGAACACTGTCCAAGGCACTTGGTTTTACCATGAAGTACATTAGGGCAGGTCAGCACTAAAGGGTCTGGCTTAAAACCAGCAAAACCAAAGAAGATGCAAGGTCAATCACAACTACCACTGTATGGAACATCTCCTTTGGGGTCTAGTGATTGCTGCACTGCCCAGTGGGCAGAGTCTGGGCTGAGTTCAAATACACACCCCAGAGTTGGAACACTTCCCCCAAGGTATCTGAACTCCAAGCCTCCTGAGGCTGCTAAGCTGGGCTGGAAATCTCACAAGAGCAGGCTCCCTTCTAAGATCTCCAATACTTCCATCGGGCCAGAAACACCAGGGGCAGAACCTTCCTTATGGTATTATGGTATTTCTCCTCCACTGCTCACCAGGACGTGGATGGGCCGAAGCGCAGCATAAGGAGTAACTAGTATTAAAATGGGAACAAATGTTTTCAAAACACAAGAATGGACCATCTCTAAAAGGAACCTAACTAAAACCCCAGATCCAGATACTTCCATGCTTTATGGCTCCAGCCCATTGCTAGTTCTTATTTATCCAGGCTACTTTCCCTGTCTCTATTTGTGTCAAACTACTGCAGTTCATAGGCTATGCCTAATGGTGGCATGGAACCAAGAGGGGGGCACAGAGAGGCAAGGGGCAGGGGAGTCCTTCATCGGTCCTATATCAGGACAGGTTTCTCTGAGAATGCTACTTGTTTATTTACCTTTGGCAGCGAGCGGCACTGTAGGAAGGTCCTTGGCAAAACCTAGAAGTTCTGGGAAATGTTGGCTAAGCGATTTGGCAAGAATGTGCAGGAAAGTAGATTTCCCATCAACGGTCTTGGTTGTGTTCAGCTAGAACAAAGCAAAACAGGTAAGGAGCTTCCTATACGGGAGGGTGGGTTTTTCACTGACCATTCAGCCTACATGTGCAGTTTCCAAAATACTGCCAGAAACATTCACACGCCTCTGCTGGGATCACTCTGCACTCACGTTCACAGGAGCTCCCACCAGCAGCAGATGCAGTGGCACGTTACGGATTAATGTTTAAAAGTGGTGTTTAATGTTAACACAGTATGTTAAATCCAGATTAGTGAAATGGAGAAAATAGATGAAAAGTTTCCCCATGTTGGGGACAATGTTCCCTCTAATTTTTCCCACCCATGTGTAGATTGAATTTGGTTATATGCACCAATATGGAGGTGATGTGTGACACATCACCCTCATATAGGTGCACCTAACAAAATTCATGTGTGGGGGGGATGTAAGGCCAAGGGGTTCAGAATGTGCGAGAGGGCTCAGGGCTGGGGCAGAGAGTTGGGGTGCAGGGGTTTGAAGGCTCCGGCTGGGGGTGCGGGCTCTGGGGTGGGGCCAGGCAGAGCCGCCCAGAGGATTCAGGGGGACTGGGGTCTTTGGCAGTGGGGGGCCCCTGCCACTGAATTGCCACCGAAGACCTGGCACTTCGGCGGTGGGTCCCGGGGTGGAAGGACCCCCCCGCTGCCGAATTGCCGCTGAAGACCCAGAGTGGAAGAAGCTCCAGGGGCCCGGGCCCCACGAGAGTTTTCTAGGGCACCCGGAGCAAGTGAAGGACCCTGCTCCAGGGGCCCTGAAAAACTCTCATGGGGCCCCTGCAGGGCCCGGGGCAAATTGCCCCACTTGCCCCCCCCCCCCGAGTGGCCCTGGGGCTAGGGATGAGGGGCTCAGGGCTGGGGCAGAGGGTTGGGCTGCAAGGGTTGGGCTGCAAGATGGAGGCCCTGTGAGTCTACCTTTGCCTCTGCAGCATTCTCTCTTTATGCCCCCTAGGTCACCAGCACACTTGAGCTGCATGAGGGCACAGACAGACACTCAGATACTACAGTGATAGTTGTGGTATAAGAACCTATACAGAATAGCAGGCCTTCTCCCAGGAGATGTCCATGATGCCACCACAGCACCATTATTTGCTCCTACCAACCTAGAAACTGAGTGTGAGTCTGAGACCCCCCACAGGGAAGCCCACTGTGTCACCACCAGGGCCAGCTCCAGGCACCAGCGTAGCAAGCAGGTGCCTGGGGCGGCCAATGAAGGGGGTGGTGAGGGTGTGACATGTCTGGCCATTGGGCGGCAATTCGGCAGCGAGGCCGTCACCCCCTCTCCGAGTGAAGGACCTGCCACCGAACTGCCGCTGATTGCGACTTTTTGTGTGTGTGTGTGCTTGAGGCGGCAAAAACGCTAGAGCCGGCCCTGGTCACCACTGGCCCAGGCCTGCTTTATAACCCCTGCCTTGGTATCCCCACCCTGCCACTGACCTGCTCCCTTCAAGGGGCCCTGAAATGGCCACTGCACTCTGAAGCTGTCTTTGGCAATACATCCAGTACCCTGGTCCCTACCCAAGCTCTCAGAATTCATCAGCATGAGAACAGCATGTGCAATGAGGACTGTTCCCGTTCATCTTACCTCAGTGAGGAAGTTGATTTTAAAGCCTGTCGTTTTATTGGTCTTGGGCTGCCCGTTGTTCAAATAGTTCCCCATTGCCAGCACAAACTGCAAAGAGAACCTCCATGAGTGATCAGTCACCGAACCCTGCGCTGCTACGCTCCCTCCCTCCCTCCCCGCTTCCCTTCCCACTGTGCCTTGTGTCAGCTCCAGCCCAGCATATCAGGAACCCAGCAGGGAAGCTAGTTTTGGTGCAGCACCTGGATCACCGATAGAGAGCACCACTGCAGGATAAGCTGAGAAAACAAGCTTATTTCTGTGCCAGATCAGGACCTGATGTGCTTGCTTGGAAAGTTATGAAGGGAAACTGCAGTGATTCATTACAAGGCATTAGACGGACGAATAAATGTTAAGGGCAAAATTCTGCCTGCTCTTTTGTGAATGGACAGTCAGTCTCTTCTTCACCCTGGCTCACCTGCACAGGAGCCAGGCACAGTCCAGGCAGAGCACTCTCTTGAGCTCTAGGCCCCGAGACTACCAACAGGCCAGCAGCATCCCAGCCCCACGGGGATGTGGCCAGTAAGCTGGGGTGTGGCAGTAGGTGCTGGGAGGAATGTGTGCTGCTCCTTTCAAAGACAAGTATAAGATGCACTACACAGCAGGCTCAGCACCATCAATGCTCTCAATCAGCTCTGGAAACTCTTCCAACTCCAGATCTTTTCCTTCCCTAATGAGGGCTACAAAACATACCACGTTGGCCATCTCCAGCATTAGCTATCTCTGAGTAATGACTGTCAGGTATCAGAGGGGGAGCCATGTTAGTCTGGATCTGTAAAAAGCAGTGGCACCTTATAGACTAATAGAAGTATTGGAGCATAAGCTTTCGTGGGTGAATACCCACCTCGTCAGACTGTGCGATCATTTCAACCAAACAGTCTTCAGATATGTAAAAGATGATTATACAGAGGATGGTGATCAATTGTTCTCCATGTCAGGCTGGATATTAGGAAAGAACTTTCTAACTCTAAAGATAGTTAAGCACTAGAACAGGGTGGCTAGGGAGGTCGTAGAATCCCTGTCATTGGAGGTTTTAAGAACAGGCTAGACAAATACCTGCCAAGGATGGTTTAGTCCTGCCTCAGCACAGGAGGAATGGACTAGATGATCTCTCAAGATCCCTTCCAGACAGATATTTCTCTGATTCTATGAATCAAGACATATGGCAAAAGGGTCATTTCCCCACCACATACATAACTCAGCTGAACTAATTCTGAGGCTGTGTCAGCTGTGGGCTGAGACAAAGTATGGAAAATGTTAGCCTAAAAAGCAACAGGGAGAGAAAGTTCTGAGTAACTGGGAAGGGAGGAAGGTGGGGAGGTAGAATGGAAACTGGAACATACCATTAACTACAGTGGCTGCTTCAAGCACATGCTATCATATTTACTAAAAATGAATTCTCTATGCAGTTTGTGGGAATACTCATCACTGCTTTAGTAGGTCTGTAAGAGCAAATAGTGTCTCTCTCTGCAAAACCTACCACTGGAGTTCCCAGCAGGTGTTCCAGTTTGATGGTCTAGAGACCAAGGTGGGTTATGCAGTTCCTACGTGAATATACAGGAACTAAGGAGACTTTCAAAGCCATTTGGGGGTCTGTTATTTGCCCATGTTTGGTTACTGACTTGGAGGGGGCTTGCGCAGTCAGAGAGCTCAGTGGGAGTTACAGACAGAGGATTTTTCCTGCAAGATCTGCAATCCCACCTGAAGTTCAAATGGGAACTAATGGCCTGATCCATCGCATCTCACTGGCCAGGAGGCAGCTTCTTGCGTGATAGTTAATGATGTATTTGACCACTAACTCTGTACAGGCATGCATACAGGATAGATTGACTTTGGCTTGCAACTCGAGGAAGTAAACAGAGTCTCCTTTATCTTCTGCAGCAGTCTCCCTTTCAGGATCAGTGTTTTGGGTATGTAGACCCTGCCCTGGGATCTGTAAGCCTGTTGTATAGGGAGCTGCCCTGTTGATCCAATAGCAAAGTGCCCATGCTCTTTGCTGCAGAAGGCCACAGGGCTTGAATGCCTCTCTTTGTTTACACATGGAGATCTTTGAGGAGTGAATTCTTTACATGTAACCCTTTCTCCAGAGCCATGCTTTCCCTTCCTTTCTGTCCCTCTGACCCTTCACAGTGGGGCTGGGCAGTTTTGGAAATAGGCTAGGACCCCCAGGCCTGAGCCTTCAATAAAGTGCTCTCGATGGCTTTCATTAGAAAAGGCCCCTCACAGTCACTGGAAGATGATTCAAGACCTGTCATGAGAAGAAGCCGGAGGAGCTAAAGGAAAGTGAGGGATCCCCTTGTCACGAGAGCTAGAGCCCACCCCTGGAGCTGTGTGAATTTCTCATATCTACAAGTTAATCTGCAGCCAGCTACTGGCTCCAGAAGGCTAACTAGGTGTGATTTGGGTTGCTGTGACAAGGTCATTAAGAGGATTAAACATTAATTTGGAAATGTCCTTTGTCACCTCGTGTTGTGTTTGTTTTACCAGTTTCCTCTAAAGCATGCAACTGATAGCAAAGGGCAAATCTACAAGCCCTCCGCTCAGTGGATCGGTCAGGAAGGCAGGGGTAGGATGCTGCAGTCCAGGGCCAAGCTAGAAGCAAGGGAAGAAGGATTTTTTCCATCTGGCAAAAAATCTTTGGCTAGCTAGGACTTCACATTTGTCACTGTGCTGCACAGCATGGCCCCTCAGACGTTCACAGCGACTGCTAGAGTAGAGCCCACATCCTCCTGCTCCAAAGCCCAAGGTCCTGGCCACTTGAGCTAAAGGAGAATCTCTTAGGCTTTGTAAACCCACATGCAGCCAACCATTCTGCTGCAGAGTTAACGTGCAGCCAGCTGTCAATTCTACCGGAGCCCAGGGTTGGTCCTTGATGGAACAAACCAATAGCCTGGATTGGATCAGCGTGTGCATTAACTCTCTCCCAGCCCTTACACCAGCTGGCACAGACTGTGCATGCTTTGCTGAGTGGTGGATGCTGGATGCCCCCCAATGGCTATTACTGGCAATGAGGTTTGTTCTCTGACCTCTAAGATCTTAGCCAGTTTCTTGCTGCTTTTCAGCTCCAGGGAAGCCTTGCAGATACACTCATAGCTGGCTTTGATCTCCTCTGCCTTCTCCTGCAGGGTGGTCTTACAGTAAAGGCTGCGTAGCCGGGTTTTATATTCTGGTACTGATAACATCTGAGAAAAAAGGGAGCAACAAATTACTGGGGTCACCCTTGATTAACTCCCTTCCCTCTCAGTTAACATACAGTGTTCCCTTTAATGCAGAATTTCCCTCTACTGTGAAACAGCGCTTGCCGGCCCTCTCTCAGGTATCATTGGGTAGCAACTGTGGGTAGTTTCTGATGTTTTTATCAGCAATCGCTTTCAACTCACTGCCACAGACTGGGTTTAATGCCAGTATCCACCAGAGAGTCTGTCACTAGGAAGAAATTCGCAGCTGGGCAAAACTACACAATCAAAGCTCAAGCTGAGTTGGTTGGTAGCACTGATTTGTCACAATTCCCATCCATTTATTGAGTGGTAACCAGATGGCAAGGGAGATTTGGGAGACCCAAGTGGCAAAGCCTGAGGTCGATACACTTTACTTTGGTACCTGAATGCAGGGCAGTTCACAATGCCTGGCCACATATTTATATGTCATCAGCAAAACCAAAACTCAAGAGTAGATCTGGCTATTCCACTGAATACACCTCTGCCCCCTGCCCCCCACCCCAATAGTGCTGTGCATCCAATACTAACAAGCAGATCACAGAATTCTAAAAATCCTTTCCTCTTGGCATGGTGTTCCTGGGCTGTAAGCTTGAAAGCTGGTCAGCACATTGCATTATTTCCCTAAAAAAAGGAGCCAGCTCGATGAAACCTACTAACCATTAAGAAGAAATGCAACCCTGGATTCTGGAACTTCCTCCCTGACTCACTTCCACCCTCCCCTCATTAAACCAGTTCTTTTAAACACCCTCCTGCCAAGAGGCCTCTAAGCTGTGAGTCTTGTCTCAAAAAAAACACTGGCAAATTAGACCAGAGAAAAGCTACAATTAAAACCAAATCCAGTTAATAATCCCAGAGGTGCCAAGATGTGAGCTAATCCTCCTTGCTCAACCACTGGATTCCCAGGTGCTTCACCTCCCTCCCCGGGGTCTGCATAATGTGGGTTTAGGCTGGAGGCTCTACAAGGTAGAGACCCATGAGTGTAAAGGGCTCAGCACACTCTTGGTGCTACAGTTTTATACCTGATAACACCTGTAGCTATTTGATTTGATGCAGGTTAGTATGAAACAATATGCAATTATTCTCCTACAGCTGGCTGAACTGGCTGGATTTTCAGCAGGACCATCCCAATGACACTGCAGCACCCATGCCTTCCCCATGCCCAACCACATGGCAGTTACCTGCAGGACAAACTGGTCTGGCTCACTCAGCTTGCTGGGATTGTCCTGGTAGTTCTGGTACTGCTGGACCTCCTCTGCGTCAGGTGCATACAGCAGGAGCTGCTTGATGTGAGAGGACTCCAGGCGATCGCTCTCCATTGTCATGAGAATTTGGCGCAGCTCGATGTGTGAGAGCTTGAGGTGGGCTATCAGGATGGCTGGGGAGGAGGAGGAAGGACATCAGCTCAGGCACAGGGAGGAAGCAGACTCCAAAGGCTGGTACATTCTATATGAATTTTAGTGTCAGGGAAAGCTGCTGGGTGGACACCCCAAAGGGAAGCTCCATAGGGGCAGGAGGGCAGCCTCTTTGCCTCTCCGCTGAGACTATTGGCAAGAGGGCCACCTGAGGAGCTGTTTTGTGATGTGGACACCTGCCCAACAGGAACTGGGCCGGGACAGTTACATCTTTTCACCCAAGCCACCAAACTGCCATCACATGGTAAGAACTTTCAGCCACTACCCCGATGGTCTGGATCAGAAGATGCGATCCAGAGGTAGGAGACTCCATTCCCGTTCCCGCCCCCTTTATGCAAAGTGTGTTTGGAATATGGCTCATTTACATATATCCAAGCGGAAGCAATGCAGGGGATTAGCCTGGGTGACAGAGCAGAAGCCTTCATGCATGTCAGGGTCTAGTCTCCCCATGGCGCTCCCCTAGGATTAATGAGATTCAGGTGCATGATAAAGTCAGATACCTAATGGTAACATTCTGCCTTGTCCTGCGTAGTGCACAGGGGATGGAGGACACATGAAGCCTTTTTCTCCTCTGCACCTCACTGCATTCCCATACAGGAGCCAGGCAGAATGGTGATCTGTCGCCCTACTGAATGCTAGGCAGCAGGGCCAGGCTAAGTGTCCACTCGCATTCCTTGGATTCAAGGGAAAGTGGCCAAGTTGTCTGGGGTCACAGTCAGGCTCTCCCCACTCCATGCGCCTGCTTGTGCCTCATCCAGAGGCAGGCACTGGGGCAATGCACACCGATCCTTACTGAAGCAGTTGTAAAGATCAGCCGAGTGTGCTACCCTCAGGTGCTTCTGGCCATGTTCTGCAGTGTCCTCTGTTTTGCACCTCCTCCCCGCCTGCCACTCTCCACAATGCAGGGAGAAAAGACTCATTCCTGGGGCTGCCCCATTATCTGGAGTGCTATCCACCCCACTCCATGCCAGTGAGTCACATCCCATCTTTATAGTTCTCCTTCAAGCTTGTTAGCTTAGGCTGACTCTCTCTGCTAGCCTACAAAGGACACTGTATTGCAGTGGTCTCTATTGTCCTGTACTGACCACTGTACCCAGGCAAACTGGGATGTACCTATTTATCTTTGCTCTCTTTTTACCTTTCCAGCTCTCTATACTGCCAGGTACTGCCGTTCCATCTCAGGACCTGTTTAGGGTTTTGCTTCCACTCTGACATTTACTTACATGTGTTGTAGGCCTTTTTGTGAGACAAAATTTCAACCACGTCTTTCTTTTTAAAGGATTCAGACAACAGAGTTGGCTCTGGAAGAGAAACTGAAAGATTTAATCAGATGTAAGGATGGGCTCAGCTAACTCCAGCACAGAGGAAATTGCGCTGAAAACAGTGAGATAATGAATGAGAGTGAGGAGACATGATGCTTTGGGCACAGGAATGGCTCCGGGAATCCTTGAATTCTGTAATTCAAAGATCTCCTGAATGAAAGACTCATGCTGAGCTGAAAAAGGTAAAACAAGAGGTGAGATATACAGAAAAATCCCAGATTGTTCCAGAAACTTAACTGGGTGAGTTAGTACCACCTCACCCTGCCAAAAAGCCTCCCAGACTAGCACCCTCAAATGACCCTCCAAAACCACTATGTTCCCATATCAGATTTACTACGTGAGCACAGAAATCCCACTCTGGTTTTATTCTTCTCAATTCAAGTGAGCCACAGACTGCCTTTCTAATGGTTAGTCATCACTTCCTCCCACACCCAGGAGAGCAAGGAGAAGTTACCCATCCACCTTCCCCCAGGAGACAGACAGGTTATCACATCCCCATGCCCCACAAGAGATAGACCTGACCTTCCCCCACACTCTTTTTTCAGTTATGGAACGGATTTTCATTCATCAAAGGCTGCTCTGCTAGGAAGGCAGACCAGGACTCCTAAGCTCATGCTTAGAGCTCCACCTGGAGTTCTTTCTAGCCCATTCAGTGTGTGATTTGCACCCACAGACTTGGCCATTTCATAGACTATCAGGGTTGGAAGGGACCTCAGGAGGTCATCTAGTCCAACCCCCTGCTCAAAGCAGGACCAATCCCCAGACAGATTTTTACTCCTGTTCCCTAAATGGCCCCCTCAATGATTGAACTCACAACCTTGGGTCTAGCAGCCCAATGCTCAAACCACTGAGCTATCCCTCCCCGTGGCATGTGCCAATATCCTAATATGCAGAGAACTGTAGTAATTGTGTACAATATTTAGATACAAAGTTATGTGTTTTTGGTGCAGGTTCAAGCTGCTGGTATTTGAAAACCAGGCTCTTAATGATAAGGAAAAGAGGTTTTTGCATGTCAGCTTTCCCACGTAGGGCAGGAAGCTGAGATATAGCTGCATGAGAACCAGTAAGTGAAACTGAACATAGAAAGGGAAACTGTCCAGCTGAGTTTCACAGCCCCACTTGACTGAAATGCAGACAATAAACAAATAGCATCACTGGAGAAAATTATGGGAGATTTAAAAATAATCTCCACTTTAATAATCTGAGATGTTATTTAGTACTATGTGGAAGAATTATTGGTAGACCACTATATATGACTTCTGTGTTGACAGTGTCCCTGGAAATAGGCATTATCTCACTAATTACTTAGTTCTTGCACCATAAAGTGTTCCCTATCTGTTCTGTGTCAGCTTTGGGTTCTAGTGGCAGCATGGCTGTTCATAAGTGGTTTACTTACTTGCAGGCTTTTGAGTTCCAAAATGAAGCTCCAGGTCAAGGTATTTGACCATATCACTCAGTTTGTCATAATCTGAGTCTTCTCCAAGCTGCAGGAGGAGGAATACAGTCAGTAAGACCCTGTCCCAGGAGGAGATATCCATGCTGCACATCCCCATTCTGCGCTGCATTCCCACTCCAAAAGCCCTAAACTATGCAGCCCCAGAATGCCTAGAGGCAGATGCATTTTTTGTGGCATTTTCCTTATAACTGGGGTTTGCCCACTACAAAGCCATTGCAGACACTGGAGTCTATGGGATCATGAATTTCTCTCTTACAATGTCCTGGAACGGAGGTATTTTTTATATCAGAGTCAGACTACATCCCACGGGATCATTCTCTGTTCAGAAGAAAGAAAAGAACCTGGTGATTCAATCCTCCAGCATTGCTGCTAGCAGACAGTCCCATTGGAGTTAACTTAGCAGGTTGTATGACATTTAAATTAAAAACAATAACTCTTCAGCATGTTTCTTTGGCAAATATTATTTCACTAACGCATATGATGGGTATTACAGAAATCTCAAGGGCCTTTTGCATCCAAAAAAATCACTAAGCAGAAATATTTCATTCCCAGCCTTCCCCCCGCCCCCCCCAAAAAAAAAAAGAGGAGTGAGAAACAAATGCACAGGCAGAGTACTCCAAGTTAATTCACTGAATGAAATCACTGGGGGAATTAGGGATCCACATGAGAGACTGCTCAGTTGTTAATTTCTACATTTTCTAATGCTGTTTAGGGAAGAAAGTACATCGCTTGAAATTCAAGTCTCACTGAACTCAGCTTTTTCCAAATCAGTTCAAAACAACTCAAATTCACCTCAATCAAGTCAAATCCTATAATTTTAGCTGAGATAAGGAGCTGAGTTCTGTGTCACCACCAGGGGGCGAATCACAGCCTGTCTGGCACAGGTCAATAACACTGTCTAATAAACATCACTTCTGGTTCTAGCCTCTCCTCCATCTCTCTGGTTATAATGCATCCATCCCTGTGATACCTGGGTACCATTCTTCTGCTTTCCAGCATGTTCACAATTTTAGCCCACCCCTGTGGATAAAACTGCAATTTCCTATGCCTGGTGATTGATGACAGCTCCTGCTCCCATTGACCAAGCCACATGGAGATAAAGGAATGTTCCGCCGAGTGCTGCTCAGGCAGATCTTATTGGATACGTTTCCCAGTACTAATCACAGTTAACCTTTATGTGGTTCTTTGGGTTCTGAGCCAAACAAAGCAAGGATGAAATTAAGTGAGAGGCACCATCAGAACTGCCACCTTGGGGTAGATAAGTGAGTCTCCCTGTTTCAGTTTCTTGCCTAAGGAGTGGCCATGCCCTGATACTCCAGGGGAAGGTAAGAACACCCCCACAGCATGCACCTGGCCAACTGGAAATGCTGCTGCACATGGGTAAATCTTCTTTTCTGACCCCTATAGTGTAGGCCTTGGAGCCTGAGATTTGATTACTTGGATTGTTAACTTGGATGATGTAGCCGTCGGTGTAAGTAATGGACCCAATGTCATCCTGCCCTGACTGAGCCTGAGCCTGGGTTCCATACGGTACCTGCCCCCAGATGGTGCCTTCCGAGTTCTCCACTTGCTCCCACCGCAGCCTTTTGACGCTCATGTGGCTGGACTCACTCCTGCGATGTACGAGGCCCCGCTGCAGCAGGGGGGGTGCACACGGCACTGGTGGGGGAGGGGGAGGAGGGGGAGGGGGAGGAACTGGGTGTGAGTGACTCCCTAGCGTTTTGGAGAGTGGGGAGCAGATATTTCTTGTGGCCTCTGAGCTCAAAGTGACTGGTCTGGAGTCATGGAACTGCGGTGGGGGCGGGGGCGGGGGCGGACTGAGTGGGGGAGGGGGGATGTGATCAGACAGGGTGGAGTAGGTCAGAGAGCTCCCTTCATCGCTGCTGCTGATGTACTCGCTGGCACTGCTCATGTCATTGGTGACATAGCTTCCCTGGTCGTCATGGAAACTCATCTGATTTGGGAAAAAGAGAATGTAACTACACCATGAGAAAAGCTTCTACTCCCAGCCACTGGGCACAAAAGCCCGTCAAGGTACAGGCTAAAGCTCGAGTTAGCACAACTCGTCAGCTGTTAACATGGCCACTCTGTAGTGTGGACGCAGGCTAGCACCTAGGACACAATTCACTGGGGAAGAATTCACAGCTTCCTGCAGTGCAAAGAACTATGGGTTGAGCCCTCACAATCTTAGTACCTCACAGGAGGAGTGCAGCACCCGTGTATGGCCACTCTCACTCGAACTAGGCTGACTGGAGAGCAGTAATGTAAGTGTAGATAACTTGAGTTAATGCCACAGTGCAGTCAAGCCCTGGGAGAGCTCCCTGCCTCAGGATCGCAGTGCTTTGCTATACAGCACAGAACTCTCCTTCATTGTCCCCATCCAGCTACTTCTGCAGGAGCCTCCTCGAGATATAGTCACCAAGCTGGTCCCTCCTGCTTTCTGAGTGTGATGCGACTGTACCTCACCGATCATCCCAACAGGGAACCCAACCCGAGGGAGCCCAGGAGAGCCCTGAGCGCAGCCCTGTCCAGGTCCCCTTACTCACCTCCTCGTAGTCATTTTCAGGTGTGAGGAAGTCATCCACAATGGTGACCCTGTGTCCCAGCTGCTCACTCAAGGCATCCAGGAAGCGATCTGTGTCCCGGCTGCGTGGGGGCCTGGAGAAGGTGAAGAGCTTCTTCTGTCGAGACAGGGGGCTTAGCGTGTAGTCCATGTGCTTGGGGGAAGGGGCAGGGCTGCTGTCTAGGCTGACATAGGGGTTGGACTCTGTGCTGCTGGGGGAGGGGATGCTGCTCTGTGGGTGGTAAAAGCACTGCTGGGAGGGCAAAGGATCACTCTGCCAGGAGATCGTCATCCCCGACTTCCGAACACCTGCAGGAAACAAACAGTGCTGCAGAGTAGACTCCTCCAAGCCTACATCTCATTTAAAAGCAGGGCTATGAACATTTCCTGTGGTCTAACACAGCCAGGAGTCACTAGAGCAAACTGTCTGTGTACAATACAGCAACCTTGAAATAAAGGTGCAACCTGGAGAGATGATAGTTGCCAGCATGCAGTGATCTATCCTGATCAGAGCAGAAGCTGCTCGGATCAAACCAGAGCACGGCAACTCCACACTGAAGATAAAGGTCACATTCTAGAACTTTATGGGCCCCCTTAGACTCATAGGCTGCACTGTTGCCTTCCTTAGCATAAAAAGTTGCTGTGATGTGGTGCACAGACCCAACACTGACCAAGAAGGGTTAATTAGAGCCTTTAGGTTCCATCAATCCTTCCCCAATATGCCTGTGACAGCTGTCAAGCCTGGAGGAGGGGTTAAAAGGCAGAAAGCCCAGCTCAGTAGCGGCTGACCAGCAGAGAGAGAGGACGTCTTGCACTAGCTCCTTGAAAGAAGGAATGGGCGGGGCCAGGGGATATTTAGAGACTACCTGAAGGAAGGTGTGGCTGGGGCCAGGACCTAGCAGTCTCTGGAGAGAGTCTCCCTGGGGGTAGGTAGAAACTGTTACACTTCACACAACTACTGTGTTTTTCTTTTGGACCTGGGAGATTGTGCTTCTTGCCCTGCCCAAGCCCTGCTTAAGGTCAGAGTACGACATGGGGAGCCAACAGTTCCTTCACCCCCCTTCTCCGCCAAAGGAGAATACTGCCTGCAATAAACCTGTGTTGATTTCACCCTAATGGAGCCCATGCAGTAATTTGTCATGAGACCTCAAGTGACTTGATCCCAGGTGCAAAGAGAAATATAACGTAATCCTGGGACTGCATAATTAGCACCAAACCAGCATGTTGCGTGTCATCGTACCAGCTAGAGCAAATGAACTGCCTCGATCTCAAAACCAGGAGAAAGCAAGCCTCTACCTGCAGCATTTGCCTGGTCTGGGACAGGGGGTGAATCTCTGTGTGTGGGGGCATTAGCCATCTTTCCTGCAAAGCTGCCAATCAGGCGATTTTCTAACTCTGCGTAGACTGCCGACATCTGAAAGCAAAAAGGAAAAAACAATCATAAATGTCCAACTCTGGAAATATCTGAAAACCAGTGATGTAAAAGAGGAAGGCTCTGTGTCCAATTCCTGATCCCAACTGCTCTCTATTATTGATTGCATTAAAAAATCGCCCCTTTTTAAGGAGCATTTGACACTAAGGGAAGATGGTTCCCTCTTTTCTGAATGTCACACCATTCACTCTCTCTGATTAGGTTGTACCAAGGCTTTGAAAGGTGCCAGTTCTGTTAAAGCAACTGACTGCCAGGGTAATATGTTTAGAGAGCCGCTCTGATGCGGTGCTGAAGGGATTGTTTCTGGCATGGGAAGCAGATGCCAAGGTGATAAATTTGCATGCAGCACCCTTAGCACCTTTCCCTTGTTTATCTGCCTTCTGATGTGAACATAAAATAAAGTCAAACTGTTCTGCTGCCCTGTGAAGTCAAAATATTACATATTCATCAAGCAAGATGCTGCCTAGGAAAGCTCTTCTCTCCCAGCTGCCACTTTCCTCACAGAAAACCCACCCAAACAGCTGCACACATAGATAACCAAGGTTCAAACCATTTTGGGGTTGGGAGTCTCTGGAAGGGATGTGCCATCTCCCGCTTGCCTCTCTCCAGGCATCACTCGAATTGATACTTCCCCGGTATCACTGTGACCTGCTGGGAAGGAAAGAACTGCCAGTGATGTCCCCTGTATGGGCATCCTTTGATTTCACTGCTGCCCCTGCCCACCTCTCACTACCCAGAGAACAGGGAACATCCACTCACACAAGACTAAGGGCTTGATCTCATCTTCCCTGTGGACCCAAATATCTCCCTCCCTTCAGCGGAACCTTTGGATGCAGAACAAGGATAGTTCTGACTTTATGGACTGTACAGTCCCCAAACCCAGAATGAATGGTGACATATTTCCTGCTGCACTGTGGGTAATTTGTTAAAATCGTCATTTAAATTGGCATCTATACTGTAGGATAGGGTCACCCACTAGGGGAAATATTTGTGTAGACCAGGCAAATGTGCGAAAATATTTTAATTATGACACTGAGCATAGGGACACCAGACATCGCATGAGCAATTAGATGTAGCCTAGTGATTGGCATACACGCCTGGCCGCAAGGAACACCAGTGTGCTGCCTGCATTTCAACAGCTTCTCCTATGCTTGGGGGCAAGACACTTTGCCTCTCTGTGTTTATAAAAAGAGGAGATTAGTGTTAACCTGCCTACCTTGCTGGTGGGTTGGTGTGAGGATACATGTAATTTCTCACTGTTTGAAAGGTGCTCAGTGTTATTATTACAGTATAATCAATAGGTTTTAGAGTGGTAGCTGTGTTAGTCTGTATCAGCAAAAACAACGATGAGCCCTTGTGGCACTTTAGACACTAACAAATTTATTTGGGTATAAGTTTTCATGGGCTAGAACCCACTTCATCAGCGATGCACTTTACTAGTGTTGCACAAATTTTCAGCACCAGTTGCACAGTCTCTAGTACAACATTGGAAGGAAGGAACATTACCCAGTTTGTCAATAGGTATTTCTAATGTATCCATCATAGTGCTATCAAGGCATCTTGTTACTGGAACACCAAAGATTTTCTCCTTTTTTAATAAACCCCTGGATATTTTTTCATTAAGACACTTCACCCTAGTTGTCATGTGTGGATAACAGATGAATCCAGAATCACTGCAGATGAAAAACACATGACACAGATTCTGAGCTGTCACCAGAATAAAAGCAGGAGCACAAACAGTGAGGGTGAGACGAGGTGAGGGCTGGGACTTACAGGGTTATGATGGGGGAGTATGTAGATAGAACAGCTTTCCTAGGACAGCCACTCCACTAGCAACAGGCCAGCAGGCATATTCCTAAACTCATTTTCCCCTGTGCCACATGTGTCAGAATCAGGGTGTTTTTTCTGCAGTTGCCATTAATAGCTGGACTTTGTCCATTCAGAGCAAATGGGTCAGAGTCAGACCTGGTGTGAGTGGGTGGCACACCATGGCTTTCTC
This sequence comes from Gopherus flavomarginatus, assembly GCF_025201925.1. Classification (NCBI taxonomy): domain Eukaryota; kingdom Metazoa; phylum Chordata; order Testudines; family Testudinidae; genus Gopherus; species Gopherus flavomarginatus. The sequence continues at coordinate 3,130,481 of NC_066625.1, forward strand.
TGGAGATGTGCCTGCTTGCACCCGGGTTGAATTTGGCCCTAGATGTGGAGATTAAAATATTTGGGCTGAATGGAATGTAAATCTCTCCATCGGCTCTTTAACATTTGGAAAAAGACAGGGATTAAAAAACGTTTCCTCCCTGGTAGTCACTCAGCCGTGTTTCTAAATGGAACTGGGAGTCTGAGCCTGCTCTCAGGAGAAGTGGCCATGGCAACCAATCAGACCATTAACCTCAGGCCAGAGAACCAGATCAGCCATAATGGAGAGATGGGCTGCAACTCAAAGCTGGGTAAATCAGTGTAACCAAAACTCTAACTGAGTTCAAACACTGTCAGTCCTTCCCACCCTGAAGCTATTGCTCATGGTCAGAGGAGTCCCAGGGGCGTCTTACTTCCTGCTGGACCTGGAGGGGTTAGCGTAGAGCCAGCATTTGAGGTGTGTGTTGGGGCAGGAGGGGACATGGCTGGAACACTTTGTACCCCAGTGATCCTGGGCCAGCTGCATGGCCCCTACAGGGTCACTATAGCTTAAGCATAATGCCATCTTTGCTCCCCTTCTTCAGTACTGGAATCCTGGGGCCCTCACTCAGTCCTCAGGCAAAGTGCCCATTGCCTTCAATAAAGCTTGCCTGAGTAAATGCTGAGTAAGGTCTTTAGGCTTTGGCCTACTGCAATCAGTAGGTAAAAACCTAAGCAAAACCTCAGCAAAATCTAGAGAAGGAATTTAGGATTTGCAGCTCAACAGGCAGAAATTCACCAGGCACCCTGCAAATCCAGCAGGTGTGGGTAGCTTGGGTGACATTCAAAGAAGCCCCTGTGTTTTTGGGTGTTCATCTGAATCTCTGACACTTTTGCCACTCCTCACTAGCAATAAATAGCAGGCAGGCTGATATCATCCTCCAGTTTACATACTTTTTCATACTGACCTAGAAAACTCTTTTTGAACAAGTGGTTTGTACAATAAAGGCAGCTGGAAACCTGCTGGGTATGGGTTATTCCCAACACTCTCCTTTCGGTTTACGACTAGTTCACTCCGAATATTATTAGGACAACAGGTCACGCTTTCCTCCTGCTCTGGTTTTTCAGAAGGGCAGCTGAGGACAATATTCCTAACCTCACAGCTGTCAATATCTGTCCGGAATGTGCGGCCTCCCTCTGGCTAATACAGTTGTTTAGGATTCCATGCATTAATATCAGGCACAGGAAATCCCTCTCCGCAGCAGGTTACTGGATTCTCCCAGTAGAAATGTTTTCTATCTGGCAGCTCTGACAGCATCCTCCTTTGACAGCTCAGTGACACTACAGTCCCTGTTAATGGTGACAAGTTCATATGAGGACTTAGGCACCCATTTCTAAATGCCCCATTATCCCTCTGTTAGAGGCACAGGAGGCTATTACGTCAGAGGAACATGGCTGGTTACGGTGAGTCGCTGGGTGCTGAGAAACCGATAAGTGAGAAGGTGCCACAGGCAGAATTCTATTCCGTGCTGGGTGCCAGCTGCTAAAGGGAGGTGAATTGGCTATGACTACATGTCCAAACTATCAAGAGGGATCTGGCAGAGAACTGAGGTGGGAGGATGGAACCAGCAGTAGTGTGATGCTCTCCTAGGGAGAGCTGCAGGGGTTTCAGGATGTTGGAAGAGGCCCTGCAGGAAGGTTAGAAGGCTGTGGCTTACCAGTGGGAGGGGGAATGAGGAGTTTGTGGAGGACAGAAGGAAGGCTGCGAGCGGCTGGACAGATTAAAGAGCCAGGACCCCCTTCAGAACTAGCATTTGTGGTCCTGGGGACTTTCCAAACACCATTTTAGGTGTGAACCTGGGGAGGTCTGGACAAGCAATGATGAGATCCAGAAAGAACTATGGATCCAGACAGACAGAAGTGAGCCTCATCCCTTAATGCTGCAGCGAGGCTTATCCCTGAAAGAGCCCCCGGGCGGAATGTGCAGAATGGTTTAGATTATTGCCAATCCACTGGCCTGGCAGCCCACTGTAATTCTCCCTGGTTGTCCCTCTAAACAATGTCAGGGATCCTAAATAAACAACTTACAGCCTCAGCCCAGGCAGCTTTCATATTAGGACTTTCTGATGTTAAACAGTTTGTTCCTTGTCTGAACAAAAGTGGATTTGCTGCCAAGGACTGTGAGCCTGACTCTCTGCTAGCTTGTACCTAGTGCTGCTATTTAGACCAATGTCAAATCAAGGACTGAGCTGGAACAACAGCTAACAATCCTGACTCTTGGGTCTGCATCTTAACAACTAGGCCCGCTGGGCCCAGGATAAAAGGGAAACAGCCACAGGAGCTCTCCAAAGGGAATCTTAATAGAGCAATAAATTACCTACCTCCTGTCCCACCTTCCTCAGGGCCTTGCGTTCGAATGCTTCCCCGACATACTGAGGCCCCTCGAACCAAAGTCCGGTGCTGTTCCTCTGCCTCTGGCTCTGCTGCAGCTGCAAAGAGACTTTATAAGTTACAGTGTCTTTGCAAGATGCACTGGCTCCCAGTGCTTCTCACCTACCATCTTCCTATTAATCACAGAGGAACAACCCTAGGGACATTCAGGTTCACAGCTGCTGTTGACCACAAAGTTCTGTGAGCCTGAAATCCCACCCCCCACATGGGGACAGGATCCCAGCATATATGGCTCATCAGGAATGACTCCAGAGGGAAACAGTCAACCTTCTCTTTCTCCACCCTCTAGGGATGGGCTCCTGGCATGCAAAGCAGTCTGCACTGCAGTGCTGTAATGCAAGCTGTAAGAAGAATTCTCCAAAACCACATGGTCAATGCTGGTGTTGGGTAAAATAATCTTAGCATTACTTCAGAACCTAGAGGCTATGGTGTTCAGTGCCTGGCAGGTAAACACTAAGACATCCATTAAACATTACCACAGTGGAGACGAGCACTTGGTTTGGAACCAGATCAAATGAAGAGCTGCCCCAAATCTGGGGAGGTCTGGCTTTCATGTTCCCAGACATGGGTATGCACACACTGTACCAGAGTATATGGAAAGTCACGTGAGCACAGACTGACCTTTTATGGAAGGGAGTACATCCACTTCCTAACTGTAAGGTCTCAATACCAGGAACTCCTGGTTTTAATCCTGCCCCTGAAACTATGTGGCCTTGGGTAAGTCACTTCAACACCCTGTGCTTCACCTCCCTCATCTGTAGAATAGGACCAGTAACACCGACTCCTTGTAGGTTACTCTTAAATTACTATCTGTAAAGTGCTCTGAAGATGAAAAGTGATGTGTATGCACCAAACAATATTACTAATCCAGTCAGAAGCCCAAGCTCACATAAAACGATCTGAAGTAGATACATATCTAATCTAACCATATACACGGGGAAAAGGGATAACCTTAGAATAGCATCACCTGTAAAATACATATATGTGCATGAAAAAGAGTACATACATGTATAGCAGGCACAATTACATGTTTATAGCACATTTTACTTGTGCAACTTAAACACCTATTTTGAAAACTGCACTCATAGAACAGGAAAGGATGACCCACTCTCTACCAGGGTTAAAATAAATTAAAACAGGCAACTGAAATCAAAACTTCAAATCTGTCTCCTGACATGATTCTGATGTTCATAATAATATCATTTAAAGTCTTCATTTTGAATACCAGGGCCCAGCTGCTTGGAATGCTCATGTAAAAATATGCACGTTTGCCCACTTATTCTGAATGCACAAGCACAGTCATGTTAATTGTACATGCAAATTAGGTGAGCAAATACACAAGCATTTTTGCATGCTCAATTCAGAACATTTGTGCCTACACTGAAAAAGGTCTGGTTGACCCTACACAAATGACTTTTCCTTTGTAAACAGATTGTGTAAAAAAAAAAAGTGTGTTTCAACAACTCCTCCCCTTTTTCAAATTGAAAACTCTTTCCTGCAGTTTTAGCCATGTTTAAAAGAAACACATCAGCAAAATGTAAATGGTTTAAAACACAGGAATTTAAAAGTAATTAACAAATCTAGATACAAAGATTAAAACCTTTCATTCTAAATTTACTCTCTGCCTTTTTGCTGTCTGATTGTGAAGCACATAATCCACAGCAAACCGCAGTTGGTTTGTATGTTGCCACAGCAACAACAGATAGTGACAAGTAAGAAAAGGTAGGTGCAGACTCCTTCACTGCAGGATGCAATGTGATTTGCTAATGCCACCCTAAATCTCTGTGATAGAACAAAACCTCCTAGGCAGAGGCTGGAATCAAGCATGTTTCTCACTTCTCTGTGTGATGTCTGATGGTCCTTAATTTTAAAGAACCCTAATTGTAGACATTTATTTATGCCACACATTGGTGACATCAGGGGAGAAACTGCATCCCTTACTTATCTTTGACTGTCTCGGGTGCATTTTTAAGGCAACCTACCACAAAAATATTTTTCTTTCTTTCCCTCAAAATGTGGAGTTTCCTCCCAAAATTACACTGCTCCAAGGTGCAGGAAGAGCAGCCTTCAGTCCTGGACCAATCCCAGGTTTAAAGATCAGTATCTCATGAATGATCAGGGCTAGAAAGAGAGGGTCCTGATTCTCCACTGTTCTATACCCTGGATAGTCCTTTACACCTGTGCAAAGTGGATGTACAACACTGCCATTCTGACCAGGTAGAATTTTACACCCAGTCTTCACAGGTGTGAGTGACTATACAATGTGCAAGGCAGGGGAGAATCAGGCCCCAGAGCTCTGTCCCATTCAAGAAAGGCTGGCAAGCCACTCTTTCCAATGAGAATTCACCACTTTTTTCGAGCCCTAGCACAAAACAAGATATTCAACCTAACCTCCACTAATCTTAGGCAGCTCTTAACAATGTGATAACATGCAATAAGACCCAATCCTCAGGGAAGTCATGAGACACAGCGTGCACATGTCAGAGTACAGGAGCTTTCCTCTCACCTGCCACTGACTTGTAACCAAGGAACCTGGCAATCTTTTGCTGGCAGTGCTCCTGCTCTTCGTATGTCAATAGCTGGTAGATAAACTGCCAAATGACCTGCTTGACTGGTGTGTCCAGCACAGGGTACACATCCACAATGAGAGTATCGATGTTCCTGCACAGTTGAAAAGAGAAGGCAAGACAATGATCACCTATTTTTGCTGCAGTATTCCTTCCCATGAAAATTCCCTTTTTGTTTCATCCCTTTCTGTCCTATATCTAACTTAGATTTTAGCTCCTGTAGGCAGGGGCTTGTCTCTTATTTGTCTGAGTAACTGTACTGGGCCCTTTGTAAGCAGGCACTGCCAGCCCATTTGGCTTGGATACTTGACTCTTTAAAGCAAAAGAATTCTGGGAAATGTAGTTCTGCAGCAGTCCCAGAGCATGTGACTCAAGGACCATGTGATGGACAGGCAATAAAAAGTACTGCTCTTGGGTCAGTGTGAGGATGAGATAAAACCTAAGGCTGAGCCCCTTCGGAGCAGGCTTGGAGGGACTACTGGGAAGGGCCTGGGAGGAGGCCTAGAGACAGGTGGAAGAAGGAGGAGAACCCCCAGGGAGAGGTAAGATTTAGTCAAGCAGTAAGTAGGAATTGGCCCAGGGCAAAGTGAAGCCAGGGGGATCTGAGTGGAGAAGACAGGCACTGCATAGTTAAGACCCTTCAGCTACAGCCTGCAGCGAAGGCTGGACTGGGTCTCCCCAGTGGTGCCATGTAAAGATGGTGTAGAAATCTCTACACTAAGTGGAAAAGGATTGTTAAGCCTCAGAGAGGACTGATAAACGGATTGACTGTTTAGCCTGAAAAGGGCAACCTTGCATCAATGGAAGGGAACTTTCTATGTAAGGCCAGATTCTGCTCTCTGTGATGCCAATTTAAATCAAGAGTAACGTCACTGATTTCTTAAGAGCCAAGACTGTATTTTGCATGTGGTAGCAAAGAATTCCAGGTTAAAAGGATTAAGATACTAGTCCATCCCAGTACAGTGGTCACCTGAGAAATGGAATCTGTTTATATTAGTGGGAAATCACAAAGATGAGGAAGCAGCAAAAAGTTACCCAAACTTTTTTGAACCTCACAGAAGCTTGAAGGTTCATTTCCAGCTTTGAGCAAAGGCCAAAATTGTTCATTATTCTGGCTACCTACAACTCTGGCACAGCACCTGAGACAATCACACTTTGTCTATCTCAAGCACATGTTCCATTCAAGGATCTTCAGGGGGTTAATCAGCATTAATTAGTGAGCCCACCCTATTCCTCTGTGAGGTAGATACTACCCCTATTTTACTAATGGACTGGCCAGTCTTGGAGATGAAGTGACTTGTCCAGAATCATTCAGCAAATCGGTGACAGAGTTGAAAACAAAACTTGGGAGTCTTGGCTACCAGTCATCTCCACTCGCCTCCATAGTAACTAATATCCAGTAGAAGGGATAGGACAGCCAGGCTGCTTTTCCCAATGAATGCCAGGGCTCTAAGAAAGATGGTCTGAGCAGCCCATCCAGGGACATTATCACTCCTAATATTCAAATGTCAGGCCTGATGATGGCTTTATCAGCATTGTATGAAAAAGGTTAAGGGTCAAGGGTGGAAAACAAGTGCATTATTGATGCTCTCAACACCTCCATAAGATCAGTTTCAAGGCCTGCAGCAGGGCAAAGAGGATGTGTTCAATTACAGGAAGAAAAGTTTGCCAGCAGGAGGCATTCTTGTGCTAAGGCCAAGGGAACACATTAGCCAAAATGCTGAAAGGAGAATAAGAGAAGCATAAAACGCAATGAAAATTAATCAAAAGGGGCTGACTGTAAGAACAGGACATGCTGTTGGCTCAGGGTCTGTCCAGGCAGCCAGAGACCCCTAGCTGCATGAAAAGAATAAGGTAATTTTTATGTTGGATTAAGGGACAATTATGGGTGACTCTCAAAAGGTAATAGGTTTGGATGATTCCCTGACCCCTCAGTGGGCTGGGCATCTGGCCAGATGGGGCTTTCCACCCTGTTATCTTAATGGTTTCTCTGATGGATATGTACAGGGTAGGTATGGAATACAAATCAGTACCCCACTGGGTGCTCATCATTTGTGGGAGAAGGGAAACTGCACCTCATGTTGCCTTCCAGCACTCTTTTCTAGCTGCTGCTTAAACAGCAGCCCTGAGTATCTCAGTAGGGGAGCAATGGCCACATCTCCTTATCCAGAGTGACACTCACTGGGATACAGGGCCCTGTGGATAGTTGGGGAACATAGCCAAAAGGTAAGGAAATTTCAGCTGAATCCTTTACAATGTTCTGGGAAGGTCCCTTCCAGGCCTTATAACAACTCAAAGAATCCATCCCAGGTTTACTCTGGGACCAGGCATAATGGGAAAGAACAAAGAGTTTTGGGCTGCAAGGTGCTGAGTGACTTCAACTCTAATTGAAGTGAGTGGGCACTGAGGATGCTCAGCATCTTATAGGATCAAGTCCTTAAGAACCATAATCAGTATAGTGCAGGTATCTAGGCAATGCTGATATGGTCAATAAAGCTGATGTCTGTTCCAATCATCGAATCATAGAAGATTAGGGTTGGAAGAGAACTCAGGAGATTATCTAGTCCAACCCCCTGCTCAAAGCAGGACCAACACCAACTAAATCATCCCAGCCAGGGCTTTGTCAAGCAGGGCCTTAAAAATATCTGAGGAAGGAGATTCCACCACCTCCCTAGGTAACCCATTCTAGTGCTTCACCACCCTCCTAGTGAAATAGTGTTTCCTAATATCCAACCTAGACCTCCTCCCCTGCAACTTGAGACCATTGCTCCTTGTTCTGTCATTTGCCACCAATACTGAGACTGTGCTTGGATTCAAGAAGCAGATTTTAATCAGGGACACCACCACCATCACAACCAGCTAAAGGAATCCAGCATTTAATAAGTTACCGATGCTGGAAGAAGCCTTCTAGTGATTTGCAGATGATGTAGCGCTCGGGTGGTGTCAACAGACGTTCCAGCTGCTGATTGAAGGTCCTTCCTTGGATCTTGATGCTAGAGGGAAGTATCTCTGCCACCCACTGCAGGGAGGTGAGGGCTGAGGAGGGGTTCGGGGAGTCTGCAGACTCAGAATCTGCAGCACATGGACACAAAGGAAAGAGATTATTAAATGGATAAAGAACGGGAGGCAACAATGAATCTTAGCATCAGGTTTAGGCATCAGAATCCAGTTTCAGCCCTGGTACCTCTGGGGGAATCTGCACTCCAGCATGAAGAGGGGAAGTGATTTAAAGAGCTGGGAATGATTGCAGCCAAGTCTGTTGTGAAAAGACAAGAAGGACTCGAGTCCACCAACACCTATCCCTGTAACTACAAGGAATTTCTTCCCTTGGAGAAGAAAAACTATCAAGGCCAAAGGGTCTCTAGCCTTTAAAACAAACCTATGGAAAAAAAAAAACTAATGAGCATGGTCTTAAAGCTATATCTGACAATCCTCAAAACCCTCTGTCTTCATTTAATTAACTATTCGACTTTTACATATACTCAGACAAAACTCCCATTAGCTTCAATGGGACCCTCGCCTGAACAGACATCCAAGAAAAGACGGTTACTCACCTTTGTAACTGTTGTTCTTCGAGATGTGTTGCTCACATCCATTCCAGTTAGGTGTGCGCGCCGCGCGTGCACGTTCGTCGGAAACTTTTTACCCTAGCAACTCCAGTGGGCCGGCAGGTCGCCCCCTGGAGTGGCGCCGCCATGGCGCCCAATATATATCCCTGCCGGCCCGCCCGCTCCTCAGTTCCTTCTTGCCGGCGACTCCGACAGTGGGGAAGGAGGGCGGGTGTGGAATGGATGTGAGCAACACATCTCGAAGAACAACAGTTACAAAGGTGAGTAACCGTCTTTTCTTCTTCGAGTGATTGCTCACATCCATTCCAGTTAGGTGAATCCCAAGCCATACCTAGGCGGTGGGGTCGGAGTGAGAAGTCGCGGCATGGAGCACTGCAGTTCCGAAGGCCGCATCCTCTCTTGACTGCTGGACCAGGGCGTAGTGGGAAGCAAAGGTGTGGATCGATGACCAGGTCGCTGCCCGACAGATTTCCTGGATGGGCACACGGGCGAGGAAAGCCAGCGACGACGCCTGCGCCCTGGTAGAATGCGCATCACACGGCCCGTAGGGACACGGGCCAAGTCATAACAGGTCCTGATGCAGGACGTTACCCAAGAGGATAACCTCTGGGAGGAGATAGGAAGCCCTTTCATGCGGTCCGCTACTGCCACGAAAAGCTGGGGGGATTTGCGGAAGGGCTTGGTCCTCTCCACATAGAACGCGAGAGCCCTACGGACATCAAGCGAGTGGAGCTGCTGCTCCCTGCCTGAGGAGTGAGGTTTCAGGAAAAAAACCGGGAGGAATATCTCTTGGTTGACGTGGAAGGCTGAGACCACCTTGGGGAGAAAGGCAGGGTGTGGTCTCAGCTGCACCTTGTCTTTGTGGAAGACCGTATATGGGGGGTCTACCACAAGAGCCCGGAGTTCCGACACCCGTCTAGCTGAGGTGATAGCTACTAGAAAGGCAGTCTTCCAAGAGAGGTAAAGCAGGGAGCAAGTAGCTAACGGCTCAAAGGGGGGTCCCATGAGCCGGGACAACACCAGGTTAAGATCCCAGGTTGGAGCAGGGGGACGGACGTTAGGGTATAAACGTTCCAGCCCCTTAAGGAATCTAGACACCGTTGGGTGAGAAAAAACAGAGCGACCATCCGCACCCGGGTGAAAGGTGGAGATAGCTGCTAGGTGGACTCGCAACGACGATATGGCCAGAGCTTGCCCTTTGAGGGACCAAACGTAGTCTAAGATGTCGGCTACCGAAACTTCCATAGGGCGGAGATTTCTCTCCACGCACCAACAGGAGAAGCGCTTCCATTTGGCCGAATATGTCGCTCTCGTGGACGGCTTCCTGCTGCCCAAGAGCACCTCCCTCACCGGCATGGAGCAGCGCAGCTCAGAGCCAGTCAGCCACGCAGGAGCCACGCCGCTAGGTGCAGTGACTGCAGGTCCGGGTGACAGAGGGTCCCGTGCTCCTGGGTAATCAGGTCCGGATGAAGGGGCAGGGGAACTGGGTCGGCTATGGTCAGGTCCAGCAGCATGGGGTACCAGTGCTGTCTGGGCCATGCCGGGGCTACCATGATCACGTGAGCCCTGTCCCTGCGCACCTTCAGAAGGACCCTGTGGACCAGAGGGAATGGGGGAAACGCATAGTACAGGTGGGTCGACCACTGAATGAGGAAGGCATCCGCTATCGACCCGGGCTCCCTGCCCTGAAAGGAGCAGAACGCTTGGCACTTCCTGTTCCACTTGGACGCGAATAGGTCCACCCGGGGATAACCCCACCTCCGGAAGATGGAGAGGGCGACGTCCGGGCGAAGGGACCACTCGTGCGACAGGAAGGATCTGCTCAATCGATCCGCCAGCGTGTTCCGTACTCCGGGGAGGAAGGAAGCCATGAGGTGAATGGAGTGGGCTACACAAAAGTCCCAGAGTCGTATCGCCTCGTGGCACAGGGAGGAGGATCTGGTGCCGCCCTGCTTGTTGATATAATACATGGTCGTCGTGTTGTCGGTGAACACCGCGACACAGCGACCCTGAAGCTGATGACAGAACGTTTGACAAGCAAGGCGGACCGCTCTCAACTCCCGCAGGTTGATGTGTAGCCCCACCTCCTCCTGGGACCACAGGCCCTGCGTCCTCAGGGTCCCTAGGTGGGCCCCCCAGCCCAGATCTGAGGCATCCGTTGTTAGGGACACCGAGGGCTGAGGTGGGTGGAAAGGGAGACCCGCACATAACACGGACTGGTCTAGCCACCAGCCGAGAGAATCTAATACCCTCTGGGGGATTGTGATTAACATATCTAGCGGCTGTCTTGTCGGCCTGTAATGATTGATGAGCCACAACTGGAGGGGCCTCATGCGGAGCCGAGCGTAACCGGTCACAAAGGTGCAAGCCGCCATGTGGCCTAACAGGGTTAGACATGTCCGCACTGACGTCAAGGGGGCTGTCCGCTGTCGTTGAACGATCGCCGACAAGGCCTGGAACCGCTGCAATGGCAGCAAGGCCCTGCCCACAGTGGCGTCCAGGACGGCCCCGATGAATTCCACCCTCTGTGTGGGAATCAGGGTGGACTTGTCCGTGTTTACCAAGAGGCCCAGAGTGGCGAACATGCCGGTGATCACGCGGACATGGCTGCAGACTTGTTGTTCCGACGTGCCCCGAATCAACCAATCGTCCAGATAAGGAAACACGTGGATACGATTGCGCCGAAGATGCGCCACAACAACTGCCATGCATTTTGTAAACACCCTCGGGGCCGTGGACAGGCCAAATGGGAGGACTGCAAATTGATAATGAAGAGGGCCCACCACGAAGCGAAGGAAACGTCTGTGGCGTGGCCAAATGGCAATGTGAAAATACGCGTCCTGCATGTCGAGGGCGGCGTACCAGTCTCCCGGATCCAGGGATGGGATAATGGTCCCCAGGGATACCATGCGGAACTTCAACTTCACCAGGTACTTGTTGAGCTCTCGCAGGTCGAGGATAGGCCTGAGGCCCCCCTTGGCCTTGGGGATCAGAAAGTAGCGGGAATAAAACCCCTTGCCTTTCTCGTTCTCCGGCACCGCCTCTATAGCTCCTTTGCCGAGGAGCGTCTGCACCTCCTGTCGAAGGAATTGCTCGTGAGAGGGGTCCCTGAAGAGGGACGAGGAAGGGGGGCGGGAAGGAGGAAATGAAACAAACTGCAGGCGGTATCCCGTCTGCACCGTGCTTAAGACCCAGCGGTCCGATGTTATTTGGGACCACGCCGGGAGGAAAAACGAAAGGCGGTTGGAAAACGGGGGGGAAGGATCCATTGGGGAAACTGTTACTGCGCCCTCGGGCGCACCTTCAAAATGAAGGCTTAGGTCCAGGCGGGGGCTTAGAGGAGCCTTGGTTCTGCCCCCCTTGGTTCCCCGAATGCCTGCGCCTTCCATTCCTGCCGCGGCGCCTGTTAAGGTCCTGCCGCTGGCGGAACTGGGAATACGGCCTGCGCTGTTGTTGTTGCTGTGGCCGGAAGGGTCTGCGTTGCGTCACGGGTGTGTGCATCCCGAGGGACCGCATAATGACTCGGTTATCTTTCAGACTCTTGAGTCTGGGGTCTGTCTTTTCAGAGAACAAGCCCTGGCCTTCGAAAGGAAGGTCCTGTATGGTATGCTGGAGCTCCGGCGGAAGGCCAGAAACCTGCAGCCAGGAGATGCGACGCATCGTTACTCCCGACGCGAGGGTACGGGCAGCTGAGTCTGCAGCATCCAAAGAGGCTTGCAAGGACGTGCGTGCGACCTTCTTGCCTTCATCCAAGATGGCCGTAAACTCTTGGCGAGCGTCTTGTGGCAGCAGCTCCTTGAATTTGTCTGCTGCCACCCAGAAGTTGAAGGCGTATCTGCTCAGCAGGGCTTGCTGGTTGGAGACCCTGAGCTGCAGCGCCCCAGCCGAGTACACCTTACGGCCGAGGAGGTCCATCCGCCTGGCCTCTCTGGATTTGGGGGCTGGAGCCTCCTGGCCATGACGCTCCTTATCGTTCACTGATTGAACCACCAGGGAACACGGAGTCGGGTGCACATGGAGGTACTCGTAGCCCTTAGAAGGAGCCATGTACTTCCTCTCGACGCCCTTCGCAGTAGGAGGGATGGAGGCCGGAGACTGCCAGATGGTGTTGGCGTTGGCCTGGATGGTTCGTATGAAGGGTAGGGCGACCCTGGTGGGAGCATCTGCTGAGAGGATGGTGACAATTGGATCCTCTATCTCCGAGACCTCCTCGGCTTGCAGACTCAGATTTTGAGATACTCGCCTGAGGAGGTCTTGGTGCGCCCTGAGATCCAGCGGGGGGGGGGCTGTTGGAGGAGGTACCAGCCACCGCTTCATCCGGGGAGGAGGATGAGGAGACCCCCGGCAAGAGAGTGTCTAACGGCGGGTCTCCTTCGGCCCTCGCCTCTGCCTCAGGAGCCAAAGCGGAGTCTTGTTGCTTGGACCCTTCCTCCCCATCCGGGGAGGGAGGGGGCGAGACAACGAGGCTTCAGGCGCCCTGCGCTCCGCAGTCGCCGGCCTAGCAGGGAGCTGTTGGGGGCCCTGGGCCTGATGGTATGCCCAGGGTGTCCAGAATCCCCATTGCTGCGGGCCTTGGTCTTGCTGTGGCGGATCGCTGAACAGTGCCGCCTGCCGGTCGGTGCCCAGCGCATACCCGCTGTCCGTTTGGGAAGATACGGACGGCTGTCTAGAGGGCCATGGCGGGGCTGACCCTGGTTGGTAAGGGTCTGCGCGGGTCGGCACGGACGATCGTCTCGGTGCCGGGGACCGGTGCCGGGAGTCATATCGGTGCCGGGATCGGGACCGGGACCGGGTTCTGTCACGGTGCCGGGATCTGGACCGGTACCGGGCGCCGCTTCGGTGCCGGGATCGGGACCTGCCACCAGCTCGGTGCCGGGAGGTCGACCGGGACCGGGACCTGCCACCAGCTCGGTGCCGGGAGGTCGACCGGTGCGGCGAGTAACGTCGGGACCGGCTCCTGGAATCGCGGTGCCGGTATCGGCGGCTGGAGTCCGACCGCGATCGTCTTGATGTCGACCGGTGCCGCGAGTGCGACCGGTACCGCTGAGGGGAGCGGTGCCGGGACTGCGAGCGGCAGCGGGATCTGGAGCGACCGTGGCGTCGGGACCTGGATCGTGAACGTGAGTCCCGAGACGGTGCCGACATCATGGGCTTGCCTCTGGACACGACCCGCACCGGAGGTACCGGGGGTGGCAGCTGAGTGGGCTCAGTCAGTGCTATGAGGTCCCGAGCCGAGGTGAAGGTCTCCGGTGTGGATGGGACCACTATCTCAACCCCAGATCTCATGGGGGAGCTTGGCGGCACCGGACTCGACGGACCCGCCGGGCCCGGAGTCGACGGTGCCGGCGGCGCCGCGGCCGATGTTGAGGCCGGGCGCTCCAGTCGGGTCTGCCTGGCTGGAGTAGCAGACTTCGACTGCCTTGGCTCTGTCCCCGGTGCCGGAGAAGGTCGGTGCCGGGGAGTCTTCTCGGTGCCGGTGCGATCCGGTGCCGGCGCTGAGATCACGGCCTGCGAAGCCGCCGGGTCAAGTGCCGCCTCCATAAGGAGAGTTCAGAGTCTTTGATCCCTCTCCTTCTTTGTCCTTGGCTTAAAAGCCTTGCAAATGCGGCACTTGTCTGATCTGTGCGATTCCCCCAGGCACTTCAGGCACGCGTCGTGGGGATCGCTGGTAGGCATGGGCTTCTTGCAGGCCGCACACTGCTTGAAGCCCGGCGAACCAGGCATGAGCCCGGTGCCGGGTGCCGGGAAGGGCTAAGCCCCCGGCAAAGAACTATTTACAACTTACTTATACTTAACTACTACTATCTACACTTAACAATCTAATTAACAACTACAATAGTACTAGAGATAAACGATAGATAACGAGGAGAGCTAGGGACGTGGAGGACAGCTATGCCGCGCTCCACAGTTCCAACGACCGACACGGCGGTAAGAAGGAACTGAGGAGCGGGCGGGCCGGCAGGGATATATATTGGGCGCCATGGCGGCGCCACTCCAGGGGGCGACCTGCCGGCCCACTGGAGTTGCTAGGGTAAAAAGTTTCCGACGAACGTGCACGCGCGGCGCGCACACCTAACTGGAATGGATGTGAGCAATCACTCGAAGAAGAACTGGTTCAATCTCTGTGTCTCTGATCCCTGTATACCTGCAGCTTCGATTTTCCAGGCATTCTGGACTCTGTGTTTTTATCAGTAGGAAGGACTCTGATAAGGCCAGATCAGTGAGGTAATGCAGAGTGTGTGAATTATGAGTGGAAACCCACCAAGGCCAGTATTAAAGGGAATGTGTAAGGGAGCATATGTGCATCTTTGACTCAAAACAAACAGATGTAACAGACTAATTTAAAAAACACTTCAGCCGCTGAAAAGCAATGTGGTGAACAGGGTACTTTAGCTCGTCAGAAGAAGATACTCTGGCTGAATCACAGCTTATCGTTAACCTTGCCATTCTCAAATGTGCTGAATCAATATAAACAGAATAAACTATCATGGAGCTTCTATTGTTTCAATAGGCCTGAAATTTAATCAGTACAAAAAGAGACTTTTAGACCTTTCTCTGCTCTTTTGGACATGGTTTACATCCCCTCATGAGTCATATTTTCTAAAGTGAAGGATTCTTTTTAAGAATAGCAAATATATACAAAATCATATACTTTCTTTTTCTATAAACCTTCTGCTGAGAATCTCAAAGCACTTTACAGATCTTAATGTACTTAGCCCTTGCAACATCCTCTTTGAGTGCACTATTTCAAATGTTATACTTGGGTACACTGAGGCACAAAGAGGTCATTACTTTGCCACAGGCACGCTGTACTAGTCCTACCACTGAAGTACAGACACCTCTGGAGTGGGACACAGCAACTGTTTAACAGCGCACAGCAATACTACACAACCGTTTGAGACAGGAAATAAAGAAAATTGTATCAAACAGAATCTAGAGAGGGAATTTAGGGCTGCAAACTGTAATTACCCAAGTAGGCATTTGGCAAGGCACCAGAACTAAAAACCAGATACCTTTTTTTTTAGAGGAAGGATGGTCCAGTGGTTAGTGCACAAGCCTAGGCATTCCAGGTTCAATTCCCTGCTCTGCCACAAACTTTCTGTGTGACCTTGGACAAGTCACTTAGCCTCTTTGTGCCTCAGTTCTCCATCTGTTGATAATAACACTGCCCTCCCTCATCGGGGTGCTAGGAGAATAAATCCAGTAAAGACTGTGAAGTGCATTGGGATCTACTGATGCAAAGCACTATGTAAGAAATAGGTATTATTTATTATTATTATTATTCAATATTATGTAGCCAGGATTCCAGTTTTCCTTCTCATCCAAAAGACAGCACCTTCAGCAGCACCGAGCCTCTAACACTTGGCTCCAGAATGGATTCAGCAGTGAGGGAAAGGGAACAGTGCCATTCATGGAATCCCAGTAGTATCTCCTGGGGCTAGGAGTTCCTTGGCAGCATTCCAACAAAATACTGACCGAGCCTCCCCTTACTTGGCTTAGGAAAGGACTTAGGGCTTGTCTACCCTGCGCCAAAGTAGAGATGATGGGCGTGTGAACTGCAGAACACGCCACAGTGCTGTGCTCTAACTGACCCAAGTGCATGCTGCTGGCATGAACTAAAACGTATCTAGGTCAAGTTACTGTACTCCTGTTTGAAAGAGGGCTACGTTAATGCACCTTTTAGTTTACACCAGCAGCAGCCACACAGGGCAGTTAGAGCGTAACATTTCAATGCACTCTGTAATTACACACCCTTCCCTCACCCCACTCCCCATAGTCCTCATTGCAGTGCAGTGTAGACATAGCTTCAGTCACCTATACATTGTGGGCGAGCTCTCCTCTCCGCTGCACTGAAGTCAATGGAGTTGCTCTGGTGAAACACTAGAATTTGCCCCATATGTTCCGATGACTCTGACATTCTCACCAACGAGTTCACAAGTTGCACAGGTTAAATTATTCATGAACACAGCAGAGTTTCATTAAATAAGATGTATAAAATTACATATTCAACAACGTATGCACGGGTGTGTTCATTTAGTCACATACGCAGCACAGGCGTTGAATGCAGGTCATTCTAAAAGGCCAGCCCAGAAAACTAACAGCAGTACGGTGATCCCTTGGATAGCTGTGTCGGGCTGAGACCAAGCTTGCTTCCTCAAGACTGGCAGCAGCAAATCTGACCACAGAGGAAGAATGCTCAACCGTTGTGGGAGGAACTATCTTTCCTCGTTGTCTAGTGACTCTCCGGCTAATGCAGGAGCAGTGTCAGGCTCAAGCCAATATGCGAAATTTGCTGGAGAGCATAGGAGAAACCCAGCAGATTCCTCCACCAGGTTTAGTGGTTTGAAGGATAGTTATCTCCACCCCACCGCCAGCCCCACCATGCACTGACATGGCAAATTCAAGAGTAAACTCCAGGTTTTCCGTTCTACTTGTTGTGCATTTCTCTTTAGCAATCTTACCAAATGGAAAATGGACCATCCCTTCTTCCACAACCAGGGTAGGCATTGCCCCACTGCCCTGCAGCATGGACACCACCTTATCATGGGAGCAATTCCTGCAGATCCAGACAAAGAGAACCCACATAAATAACACTTTCAGAGTCTACACTGCACCCACCATTTGTGACATGGACATTTCTGAAGTCTCCTAAGGATGAAAAGGGTTGACAAGAAAAGTAGGATTCATCTAACAGGAACATAACCAGTCTGGGAGGGACACCCAAACAAAGGCATAATGGCAGGAGTTTGGCAGCTGCACCCCTTGGTATAAAATGGAGAAGATCACAGCTGCTTTCATCTTTTTGACTGAGACTATAAGTTCAGCATGCTGCTCAGACCGAGGTAGAGTACTCTAGCTATAGTCTCCCTGGGCTGCAGCTCTGCATTAGAGATGTAGGAGCAAATTCTGCTTCTGGTGATCTATCCCACACAGAACAGAATCTAGCTTGCAGGCAGCAGTGGATCTCATTGTAGAACATTTGTGGGATGTTCTCGGCCATGCCTGCAGCATGGAATAACTACGGAGCAAGTATATGGAGGAAGTCAAGGAGTCTATTGTGGCTAATGATGCAGGCACTTCTGCAGCGCATGCTGACAGACTCCTTAGCTGATCTTTCCATATAACATGATACACTTTCACAGAGCCTTGTCTCCCTCTTCTCTTTCTACATAAAGAGAAGATCCAAAGTGAGGGCGAAAACACGTTTTTCCTGCTGATGGTACAGCCATTTTGGATAAAGTACAAGCAGACCCGAGACATTGTTTGCCAAAATGCAGGATCAGAGGGTAATCTACAAATAGTCTCATCCATTTTCTGGGGATGCTGCTTCAGCCAAAAGTTTGCTGGATCAGCTGAAAATCGAGAACTCAGGAACCAGCCAAAGCAGCATTAGATGTTTAACCTTTAAATATGAATCACTCTTTTACCATGCAGACTGTTCTAGCACTTCACTTCTGCTTATTCTACAGTAAGATTTAGCCCTAGAATAAATGCTACTGTCATTGTGTAATGAGACACAGAGCGAGCCAAGATTTGGTGGGGTTGGACAGTTGTGTTTTTTTTAATCCTTGTTTGTGCAAATAGTAGGTGGAGAAAAGTAGTTCTGGATGGAAATACTATGGTCTGTGTAGTTTCATGCTCAGGAACCTGTTCAGGGGTGATTCATGGTTTGGTTTGTACTTGCCTCTTCCACACTACATAACACACAGAACTTAACTGACATTGATTCGAGTCAGAGATTCCAGGATTGTTATATTTAAGAGCTGTATTGTTTATATTATTTCATGTAATATGCATGGCTATTGGCAGAATGATCTGTAAATAAATGAAGGGAATGGAAGATAAAAGTCTGGAATACCAATCTTACAGAAATGATAATATTAAAATAAAACATTTGCATGAGGCAGGATCACTGCAGAGACATCTATGCCTGCTTATATATGTTATACACACACCCCTCTTGCACAAAAGCACCTCACACCCTACCTAAGTAGCCACTTAGTGCACACATAGGCACTGACTCCGTGGGTGCTCTGGGGCTGGAGCACCCACGGAAAAAAATTGGTGGGTGCTCAGCACCCACCGGCAGCTCCTCATGGCCCCGCCCCACCTCCCTGCTCCAGCTCACCTCTGCCTCCTTCGTGCACGCGCCACTGCATCCTGCCTCTCCCCCCTCTCCCTCCCAGTGCTTGCACCGTGAAACAGCTGTTTCGTGGGGCAGGGAGGGAGGGGGGAGGACGGGGAATGCGGCGTGCTGGGGGAAAAGGCGGGGCCAGAGTGGGTATTTGGGGAAGGGATCCAGTAGGGGAAGAGAGGGGGTTGAAATGGGGGCAGGGCCGGGGCGGGCATGGGGTGGAGTCAGGGTGGGGCCAGCGGCGGGGGCGGGCACAGTCACCCACCGATGCCAGAGAAAGTTGGCGCCTATGAGTGCACATACCTACTATATCCTTCCTCACAAACTTGCACAGCTCTCATGTTCATGAACACAGTTGTGCCTGGCTATTTCACACTATCTTGGGTTCTCATAAAAATGGCCACACTGGGTCAGATCAATGGTCTATCTAGCTCACTATCCTGTCTTCCAACAGTGTTCAGTACCAGATGCTTCAGAGGGAATGAACAGAACAGAGCACTTACTGAATGAGCCATCCCCTGCCATCTAGTCCCAGCTGTCTGGTTGCATCCATGACTATCCTGGCAAATAGTCGTTGATGGATAATTCCTCTATGAACTTATCTTTTTTTAATCCAGTTATACTTTTGGCCTTCACAACATCCCCCAGCAATGAGTTCCACAAGTTGACTGTGTGTTGTGTGAAGAAGTACTTCCTTATGTTTGTTTTAAGCTTGCTACACATTAAGCACATCATTTAAGTTATTTTGAAGAGACAGTTTTAACAGCTAGCATCTCACCTCATATCCAGCCCATTGAGAAATAAAATTCGGTCTCCAGCTTTGAGAGCAGCCTTCTCAGCTGGGCTGCCTAAATATAGGAGGAAATGAAATGTGTCATTTAGCTGTACGGATCTTTTAGTGTGGGATGCATTAAGGGTGCTGACAAAGTAACATGCCGATTGTGGATATGGTTACAGGGGACCTCTGCTTAGAGGGAAGTTAGTCTATTGGAAGAATGACTTCACTAGAAAATGCCCAATTCATAAAGATACTCTGGGGGAAAGCAGCTTGACAGCATCAAAGGGACGAGAGTTTATGTTAAAGAAATAAAAACAAATAAAGTTTCTGGCAGCCATTCAGACTAGATCTTGGTGTAAAGCTCAATGTCACCTGGTAACGTCAAGTTCCCTTACCAGGCAGAATGGACTCAATCCACACGGGGGCATGTCCACGTAACGTGAAGCCAAAGCTTTTGCTGCCTTTGTAAACTCGAACGGTTCTGCAGGTGGAAAATCAAAACCCAACAAGGAATTAAATCAAAACCCAACAAGCTTTTGGTTTCTGTTTCATATTCCCTTCCTGCATCATGGCACGTTTTGGACCTTTTTCACACGGGATTTCACTAACACTGAGTTGGGTGCCCCCTATTTTAGGTGGATAAAAAATTGATGATTTTTTTAATAAAAAATTCAGATTTTTTAAAATTTAAATATTAGTTTTTTGTTTAAATTAAATGCAGGTTTATTTTTTAAACGTAACCCTATTTAAAATTGCCAACCAATGTTAAAGCCTAAACTTATAATCTATTAAAATCATTACAATGAAATACAGAACAATAATACTAAACCCTACATGTTTGCTGCCAAATTTTAAAGAAAATTCCACTGACTCACTGACTAAGCACCTGAACTAGAGTTTGTTGAAGTGCTAAACCAGCTTGGATGGTGGCATGTAAGAGAAGAATTCACATCACTCTGGGATCCCCCAGGCTTGCTAATTCCCATGATACCCCTGGGTAACACGTTTCCTCACAATGAAAAGCACTTGAAAGAGCTGTAGGATAGATGCTCTGCATCTCTCCCCAGGCAGAGCCAATTCAAATATGTCCTGGGCCCTCTGCAGATCATCTGATTGCCCAGTCCCCATCTCCCACATAATCATTCACCTCCTTCTCCAGCTCCCCCTGCACCGGAGAAGCAAGCTGGAGACAGAAAGGAGCTGTAGTCTGAACTGGAGGAGACGGCAGTGGCTAGGAGGAAAACTTTAATTATAGGCAATTTCAGACGGAGAGCAAGCAGTGACAGCAGCTGGGAGACCCTGGCGATGGAGCACACAATGAGTCAAGAAAGGAAGTCTGCCAGCCATACCTCAGAGGTCCCCACTCCTCCATCCTCAGGTTGTCAGTGAGAGGGCCTATGCCAGGACCCTGCGGTGCTTGTTGCTCTACAAATACCTCAACTAATTAGCTAGCTACAGAGCATCTCCAGAAAGTTCTGGAACACAGCACTCTCAGGTGTCAGTGAACAGCACAGCTTGCCCACTCACTCCTTACACAGGGGTGTCTCACTCTGGGGTCCCCTCCCACTGCAGGTTTTATAGCAGCCCAAAAACAGCACCGCCCTAGCTCTTCGAGTGCTTTTGGACTCAACTGCCTCAACTAGGGCATCTAGAAATTAAGGCTCACCAAATCATTGGCCACTTGAGAAAATGTTGAGCATCATTCCCAATCCTGCTCCCATTGAAATCAAGGGCAAGTCAGTTGCTGAAATATAGGCAGGGAATGATTTATATCAAAGTGATTTAAATCTTTGATTTTAATCATGCTTTAAATCAGCAATCAGAAAATCTTGATTTAAATAATCAGTTTTAATGCTGTTTTGCATTTGTATCTTTTAGTTAGTTTCCTAAAGAAAGGTTGATTTTCATTGGTTGGTAACCATTAAAACATGTTGATTTACTACCAAATACAACCTTTACACTAACATTGGTGCTTCTTTTCGCTAATCAGGAGGGTACACTATATATTTACACATTTAAACAATTATATAGCTTAACATACATTCAGATTAATTTTTACATTAGAAAATGGTAAATGATGGATTTCTTATTTACCAAATTATTAATTTTTTATTTGCAATTTGTGTCAAATTCTATTTGATGGAAATTCAAATGCAATTTAAAGTCATATAAACAATATTAATTTTTTTTTATTAACTACAACTACTTTAAATATGCTGGTCACATAAAAAAATCAAAAGTTGATCAACATATGTTTTGCATGTAAAACTAACTGATTTATTATACAAAGGAAGTATTATCTCTAGTTAGTACATTAAATTGATTGTTTCTGGTCACCATGTCCTTCAACGTTTTAGAACTAGTAGATCTCACCCTCTCTCACCTAGTTTTTAGTCACAGAATGGAAGAGGAAAACAAGCTTTCCTTCTTTTTCAATACCCAGTTGGTTTAACTTTGAATGAACTAGTACTTGAACTGAACTAGTTAAATAAACTGAAATGAAGAAAATATCCTCTCTGCAGCTGCAGAACAGGCAAGCGCTGGCCCTGGGAGACACATGATTAAGCCATCTATTCTGGAGCCACAAAAGCGGTCTTTAATACCAACTGAAACTTTCTGGAAGCTAAAGCTAAGTGTGCATTAACATGAGAGCTTTTGGCACAGAGCAGATGGGCTACTGAGGAGAGAGGAAGGGACGTCAGCAGCAGCAAGAGCTGCTCAGGTCTTGGAAGGAGAGTCAGAACACCCACTTCTGCTCTCCTTCGGAAATTTCCTTTCTAAGCAATTAATTAACAAACAGTTTAGCAGAAATACTATATTCTTAACATGAAGACACACAGACATGGTCACCTGAGGATGCAAACAATAGGGGGGAAGAATTACTTGAGATGATACTAAGACTAATTGAGCAAGGAAAATTTGGAGTGAGCATTAAAAAAATATCTTCCCCTCAGGAGGTTTGTTAGACTGTGGAATTGTCTCAAGGACGTGATGGAAGCCCCTCACTTGGACCACTTAAGACTAGACTGGATTCAGCTCTAGAAAGCTTGTTATAAAGCCTGATCTTGTGCTGGCAGGGAGATGGACTCCATGGAGTTTTGATTAGTTCCATTTCTGGCTTCTGTGCACCAAACTCCGCCGTGACTTCTATGAAGGCGTACCTGGTGTAAATCGGGGCAGAATTTAGTTTGCTAATTCTGTGAAATACAACAAGGGTGCAATAGCACGGGATAATCTGTGTTATAACCCCCCCTTGGGAGGTACCAAGGCATCACCCTCATTCCACCCTGCCTGCAACATTCTCTTTGTACTTAGGCAATCCTAATCCCGTGGCTCCCACAGACAGGGGAGCATGGGGCTTTTCATGCTTTTGTGTTAAGATGAGACAGTTTTTTATTGAAAACGCTGAATGGGCTGAACTGGCCCAGCACTCTGGTGTTACTATGGCACATCTAATTACAGTTAGCACAAGCCTGAGATTTGAACTCAATTCCTCGCTCTAGCCTGGCAGGGACTAGGAGTGCCATGGTGGTGACTTGCTGGGACCCAGAGACACAGTAGTTTGTGTCAATCTGTAGACACTTCTGGACACTTCAGACATAGCGTTCGTAAGCTCTGGAGAGAGCCACATCCAGCCCTGCTCAACCTGGGGGATGTCCAATCACTGTAATGTAGATAAAGAGGGGAGTCAAAGTAACTCAAGAGAGGAGACTCAGGACTATGAGAGAAGTGTGGGAGGCTCCTCTACACCAGGGGAAGGAATGGCCTGGTCCCAACTCATGGGGAATCCTGTCTGCAAAGGGATTTGTTCTGTGCTTGTGCCCATCAGTAAGATGCTGGTAAGCGTGTAAGCAATTTAAGCGTCTCATGATGGCTTTACAGTCAGTCCCGTAGGAGGATTCACCAGCTGTGATGACAATGAAAAAAAGAAGCCAGCACATTCTTTTGTGGAGTATGAAATGAGATCAGAGGGGAAAGGAAGGAAACACATGTCCTACTAGTCACTGTGGAATGGTTCAAAAAGGCTCCTTGAGGCCTCCAAGCATGCTGAGGTCTAGCCACATGAGGCCATGGAAATGGGTGTTTCACACCTTTCATCCCTTCCCCCAATTTCTGCTACAGCTTCTAGTGGCCTCGCACAGATGGTGCTGAGGAGTTCCCAGGATCATACAATCCAGCATATGCTCTGAGAAACTGAACAGGCACCTGCATCGCATCAGACCTGGGCCGTGCAGGAAGGAATTCCACAACCCCTAGCAGAGCACGCCCTCTTTTCCAGAAGGAATTCATTGAAACAACTTTAGAAAACCAACTGAAATGAGAGGATCTACCAGGAAATGGGCCTGCGCTGTGACGTGGAGCCCAAACTTTCTCAGAGTTCAAAGTGGAGATGGTTTAAAAAAGGCCACAATTCAGTCTCATTTCTATACTAAATTTACTTGCTATGAGCCACCAAAGTCCTGTTTTTTCTTTCTTCCCTTCTTCCCATGTCTCTCCCCATTACAGTGCACCTGTTCCTTCACAATAACCAAGCTTTGTTATACTAAAGACCAACCAGCTTTGCATTTGAAGATTAAAGGAAGTATGTTACCTGCGGGCAGCCCCTGATCCCACACCACTGGTGACCAGAGAAGTTGTCTTCCGCAAACCCTTGCTGGCTTCCTCATGGCTCCGAGGCACTGAGCTTGCCCTGGTCGACACTAGCAGCCGCTCCTGGTGGTCTTCGCTGCGGCTGCGCCTCAGCCGGTTGGTGTGGTGCTCGCTCTTTGACCGGCAGAGTTTGCTGATCAGGCTCTGGGACACCACCTCATCAAAGCGCTGCCGGTGTTTCTTTGGAATGAAGATCCTGGCAAACATGACAGAGGAGGCAAATCAGAAGAGGAGCAAAGCCAGCAGAGTCCCAGTTGTGGTGGCAGGGCTCTGGGTTCAGCGGCACCTATGGAAAAGTTCAAAGTGGCCTCCAGTAGCACTAAACCCCACTGCAATATAAATCCATCAGCTTTCCAAACAGCAACTCATGCAAGAATACAGGACCACACCCAGTGGGCAAGATTATCACATCTTTGGCTAAATCACCTGCTGGATATTTTTGTAGGATTCTGTTGCAAAGTCCTCCCCACAACTCCTTACAGCTTCAGTCAATCCTGAAAAGGTTCTAATGCTTCTCTCTATAAAGCGGCTGTAATTTGGGAGCAAGGGCTGTGAAAACAAGAGGGATTTCTTCTAGCAGAGATGGATTTAAACAACTCTATTAACCCCACCATATGCCTAGTTTCTGAATCTTCTTCAGCTGCCAGTCCCTCTCTTCTCGTAATGACAAGGTTCAATTCGAATCCCAAGTTAAATACTTGCCCCACTCCAGGTAACTTCCCAAGCAGCCAGGAATGAGGGGGGAAGAGTCTTGCCCCTGTAATGTCTGTTCTGTTGCAGCCCAACAGGTTCTGTTTCTGTGGGTTCTGCTAGTTCAAAACTCCTTTGATGTTTTTCCCCTGCAGTATCTGGAAACCGCTATGGTATTTGCCATGTATATGAAGTATCGTGGCTCTATAGCATGTGTCGTAGCAAAAAGGATTTTTAAAGTTGATCAACCAGATGATATTTCATAGGAACTATGTTCTAACAGCAAAAGCAGGATGAGATCATCTGCCTTCCTCCAGGCATTCTCTGTATTACTGATATTCAGGTGTACAAATACCCCCACACTAACGTCTATGCACATTGAGGATGCCAAGTTACCACCTCCAGACATTTACTGTTTTTTTATTGGGACAATCTGCCACCCAGAATTTTGATATCTATCTCCTCTCACCCAACTTTCCTGCAATAGTACCTTAACACACACCAACGCTCCTACTCTTCTGTATTTGAGCTTACCTTTTGGCTATGGGGGCGGAAGATATTGTCATCTTTCTTACTCTTGGAAGATGCTCTGATATTAGGGTGATGGGTGCCAGTATAATAATAATAGATAGGAAGAAAGAGATTACCAAGAACTGAAACGCAGAAAGGAGAGACGCGCTAACCAGGCAGCCTTTAAACTCAGACCCTGTCTATCACATTAGCAGCAGCATTTGATAAATAGAAAATGCAAAGTGATTTTCTTTAACAATTTCTCTCTCTCCAGCATACTGAATCTTAAGGGAGGACCGTGGAATCAGCGTGTATCTCTTCCTGCTTGTGCCCTTTGCCAGCACCAATCAGCGGAGCATCATGCCTTCTGCTGCTCACTGCGCTGAATAGGTGATCTGGACCTCATGGCTTCACCCTGTATCCTGACTTGAGTTTTCTCTTTCTAGTCTTCTCTTTGTCTTTCCATAAGGAACTGTGGCTTCCTAGCTAACATCAGTCATCGGCATAAACCCAGATCTAAACTCTGTTCTGACTTTCACCTCCTGCAACCTCAGCCCAGGATCTGATAAGCAGAGTGCAGCACACAGTACAGAGAGCTCTACTATTGGGGTCATTTTGGCTGAAATCAATTTCCTCAGAGAGGCTTCAGCTAAAAGATTTGTGTACAACAGAGGCAAACCTTCTTCTCTTTGTTACAGTAGGTTCAGTGCCTCGAAGAACATAACTCGGTCTGATAAATATTATACACCTCTACCCCGATATAACCCTGTCCTCGGGAGCCAAAAAATCTTACTGTGTTATAGGTGAAACCACGTTATATCGAACTTGCTTTGATCCACCAGAGTGTGCAGTCGTGCCCCCCAGGAGCGCTGCTTTACCGCGTTATATCCGAATTCATGTTATATCGGGTCACGTTATATCGGGGTAGAGGTATATATGCTTTCTGTCTTCATTTGTCTGGCAAGCTGAAAAATACCAGGATCTACCAGCAAACACAGAATTCTCCTTGGAAAAAACAGATTCATTCATGTTTTGAGCATATGAGAAAATGAGTTACAAAAACTCTAAAGCCTTAAGCTTCCTTCTGCCTCTGCACGTCCCTTCTCTCCCAGTTTATTCCAGGTGAATCAGCGACTCTCATGGAACTGATTAGCATGTTTCCACTAGGAGATCAGTAAACAATCTGAAGGGTACAAAGAGGAGGAGCAGGCTCCCATGGTTAACAATGACTGCCTGGCTAACTCCCCCAGAGCCTTAGCTTTCCAGTATAGACCAGTTCACATAGAAGACTGGTCTCCATTCAGTTTCTGAGCTTTTTTTTTTTTGCCAATAATTGGCTCTTTATTATTCATTTTGGGCCAAGTTCTTACTTCAGTTACATGCAGGCAGCCCCACTGGGCTTGCCCATTTATACTGCGTTGTGCGGTGCCGGAGCCCATGGGGTTGTACCATCGAAGGCATGCACATCAGATAGCCAGAGGCCTCACTTTCTTGGATAAAGCTTCAGGCTTCGGCTCCTGGGACTCATGGAAATGTCACTGCTTTGTTTCAGTATGTGGAACAAATTTTCATTTCCACTTACTGACTGGAATAGTGATTTAACAACATCTTAGTTCACCCCACCCCCACCCATTTGATTTGCACTGGTTACGTGCTTCTTGGGAAACTGGAATCCTTTAGTGTTTCTATAGTAACCATCCTTATAACTCAATATACCTCCATAGGGTGTCTTATTGTCAGTCTATTCTTCCACAATTGTAGTTGTTCACTACCCAATACATTCTGGCTAGGGTCAACAGTTCATTATTACTTTGCAGCCTTGTTGTCTTCTGGTAATCAAAATGAACTCAGTGTATAAAAAAAATTTCTAATATCTACGGTGAACTAGGGACCCATGGTTTACAGCTTCCAGGTAATCTAGATTAAATATCCCAAATGATATATATCAAGTTTTTGCTGAATTATAAGCAGAATTATTGGGCCAAACTCAGTATTGGTTTCTCAAGACCCAGCTCCATTACTTCAGTGGAGCTGTGGCCTCTTACCCAGGCGTTGAATCTGGCTCACTGGCTGACAGCCATCTCTTAGTGAACACAAATCAAGCAGAGAAGAAGCTGATAGAATAATGACTGAACATCAAGAGAGGGACTGAATGGATAGTTCAGGGGAACTAAAGGTGGGATGTAGAATCAAGTAATCAGCCCAGGGCAGTGGTGACCAAAAGTCATTACCATCTGATTGCTGTTTGGTGCCTTCTATGAAATGAGTTTGTGGGTGTCAGGCCAGTTCTGAGGATGCAGCCATCCATTCACTTAAACTCCCATTACAAATGGCATTAGATGGTAATCTAGAGCCTTGGGACTAGGGTGACCAGACGTCCTGATTTTATGGGGACTGTCCCGATATTTCCTTGTTTGTCCCGCGTCCCGGCCCATGTTCAGTCGGGACACAAATTGTCCCGATATTTTGCCCTCCAGTGCACAGGTGGAGGGGGCTCGTGCCCCCCCGCCCGAACTCCACCCTGGCCCACCCTGACTCCGCCCCTCCCTCCCCCATTGGATCCCTCCCCAAATCCCTACCCTGGCTCTTCCCCAAGCAGGCCACATTCCTCCTCCTCACCCCTCCCTCCCCGGCTTGCGCTAATCACCTGTATGGCGGCGCAAGTGCTGGAGGGAGGGGGGAGAAGCAGGACGGAGCAGCCAGCTCAGGGGAGGTGGAGGCAGAGCAAAGGTGAGCTGGGGCGGGGGGGTGGGGCATGGAGCTGCAGGTGGGAGCTCAGCCCCCACCAATTTTTCCTATGCTCTGGTGGCCCTTTTTTTTTTTTTTTTTTTTTGCTTTTGCTTTTGTTTTTTCCTCCACGGCTGGCTCTTGTTTTTTTGTTTTGTTTTTTATTTCATGGCTCTCATCTGGTCACGCTACCTGGGACTGATTGGGCCTTGACGACTGCTCCATCGAATGGTTCCTCCAGGTCAAATTTAACACATTGGTGACGAACAGCACTCCTGTTGCCTGTGCTATGCCCGTTCTGTGGAGAAGTAGAGGAATCCCAAGCTGCAATCTGGCCCCTTCTGCCAGCATTAACATTTATTTTAAAATATTTAAAAGAAAAATGATCCCTGATTGTGCTTAGAAAATAACGAGTGTCTCTGCTGCAGCAGGAATGTTTAGCATTTGCAGCTGCACCCGTCAAAGGCATCAAGCTCCCAGGAGTGTTGTCCCCCTTTATTTAGGCAACTCATCAAAGGGGATTTTGGAAAAAATGGATGAATTCAGGGTAGTGGGAGGGAGGAGGGTTTTAAATCCCACGTCTACCAAGTACAGTGACGGCTTTAACTCCCTCATAGTGAAACGCAGAACTCAAACCAACTGCTCATACATTAATAATAAGTAGCATAAACTGCTCACAAGCACCCCTGAGACTGAAATATGCTCATGTTAAATTTGGTGATTGTTTAAAAAAAAGAATTAACACGTTCATAAAAATCACAGTGTGTTTGTGAATAAGTGGCTGTGACAAGACACAAGGACACTGCCTAGCCCCGACCCTAAAGGGTTAATGCAGCAGCCTAGAGGGAGCGGGGAAGGGCTGCCTAGGAGGCTGGATAGCAGTACTGGAGCCCGCTTACAGGTCTGCATGTGGGGAGTGGTGGTTGTGGTTGTTTTGCTATTGCCAGTTTTGCTCTGTTTGGACTCTCTAAACTCTTATCAAGGTGGCCCTGGGAAGAAGGGACCACAACTGACTGCAGGCTGCCTGACTGCTGTGTTTTGTGTGCTGGGAAATCAGCACAACCCCCCACAGTGACACAGAAGAGAAGATTACATTCCTTTTTAAAAGGTGACAACAAATAGCTCACCTGGCACTAACAGCATCATCCCCGTTTCTCAGATGAGGACGCTGAGGTGCAGACGGCAAACTGCTCTCAGAGTCAGGACCAGAACTCCCAGTGTTGTGCCCTAACCACTACACTGTGCTTTGCTTCCCCATGAGGGTAAACGCTGGACACTCTACATGCAAAATAACCCCCCCGCTTTTTTCTTTTTTTTTGGCTGTTAAAATTTGAGGGCCAGAACCTCAACTTGTATAAACTGGCAAAGCCAGTGTGGCTATTCCAATTCACACCAGATGAGAGCTGGCCCATACTCTTTAAATGAAAACCACAAGAGAGAGAAACTAAAGCTAGTATTGTAAACATGATGACAAAATATTTTAAGTGTTGCACTATTAACTTATTCAGTGCTAAAGAATTAGGAGTCGTTAGCAAGAATGAGGGCAAAAGACTGCTATAATAATCTCACTAAAACCATATGAAGTGTTTTTCATCTTCAGAGCACTTTACAAACCATTAAATTATAATTATTCACATGGTGCCTTTCATTCAAAACTATACAGTCTACACAAGAACCATATCACTCACCACTGGAATGCGTCTGGGGGGATGTAACTGTTTAGCAATGATCGGTAACACTACATGATGGTGCAGGGCACAAAGTGAATACTGGATCCAAATGCAAAAGGAGTTCCTAAGCCTACCGAATGTAATTAGCTGAGGTGGGATTACTTGGCCATGGGGCTGACTTCGCCACAGCTATACCAAAATCCACTGTGTGCGCAAAATGTGCAAGGACTCCCTTTAGCTCCCACTATTCAGTGGTGTTGAAGACACTGTTTTCTGCACACCCGATATCTAGGAAAATACAATAGCGTTTCTGAAAGTGATGTGATCTGAACCCTTAGTAATTCTCAGAAGGGAGCAGATCAGATACCAGCTGATTAATATCTAAATAAGAGCCTTTTCAATATTTTGGATCGAAGCCCAAGCCGAGCGTTGCTCCCCTGATTCTTTGGTCTGGGAACACCCCCAATGGGGAGCGAGGGCCGTGCAGCTGGCACAGTCATAGTCACTTGTGCACCAAAAGTGCACCTGCTACAATATGTTATAGCATGCAGCTGTCCTTTTTGCATCCATGTTGCCAGGCCACTGAATTAAAGAAGCATCTGAGCACTAAATCTCCTTGTTAGCAATAATGCACTAGCTTAGCAAAAAGCCAGTGACTGGATCATAAATTACAATGAGTAACTACCTCAAGACTCATATTTGGGGTGGCTGAGTAAACACTCCATATTAGACCACAAACACCCTGCAACCTCATCAAAGCAGAATATATCTGTGAAGTTTATTGGAAAGCACAGCAAAGGGACAGCATGGTCCCAGCCCCCTACAGATCAACTCTGGGCTTGATTCTGCCTGAGTCTCACAGAAGTTGTGCAATTCAGCGGGGAGCAGGCTTTTATGGTTGCCATTAGAGGGCATTGTAATGTCCTAGAAAAGTAACAGGCGGAGTGTTTTGTGCCTGCTCAAAGCTACTCCTTAAAACAGGTCCCTAGAATGGCTTGATAACTCAATACACACAAGGCCTGCATTGACTGAAAATAAAACATTCAATTCTTTACCCTCACTTCATGTCCTGAGCCTCTGGCTATACAGGGCTTTACTAAAATTGAAGCAGAGACAGTCCCCAAAGAATCCATCCCGAGATGCCCAGTGCATAATGGGACAGGGCACAGCAGGAGAGTTCAGTCATCTCTGTGGGGACCTCCAGCCCAGGTGAATGTGCTCTCTAAAGCTTTGTTCTGTATCTTATTAGAGAGAGCAAGAGAGCATTTCCACATATCAAAGGCTCCCAAGGACCAGTGACAGGATGGCACCATAACTTGCTCTTCCACCAGATGCTGACACAGCTTCCATGGCTTTTTGGCCCTGACTCCCCAGGGGCTTATACCTTGTGCTGCCTTTAGCCTCATGCAGTTGCTGTAAAAATGCTACCAAATGAGAATTCCCTGCTCTCTCACCACTGGATACACCCATTTTGCACAGAAATAACTTGTGACGCAAGATGCCAGGCTGAGGAGAATCAGGCCCTATTGTAAATAAAGCCACCCCTCTGTGCTGCAGGCATAGAAATGACAACTGCAAATCTGCTTAGGCAAGTGGTGGTGACACAGAGGACCTGCCTCAGAGACTCTGCATTGTATTAGAGACTTTGCATTCTATTGGGAATGAGGAGCCCAGGGTGCACAGCAAAAAGTCCCAAGGTACTAAACTAACATCTGCACCACCAAACTAGGAGCCACAGGCCTTTTGCCATTGTTAATTGGTGTGATTCTATAGGAGTGGAGAGGATGGTACCTTGGAAGGGCCCTGCCAACACCTGGGAGCGCTGAAAACACATTCAGAACACACAGTGTATCTGCAATGTCTCTGTCCCTGCCAACTCTCAGATCAGGACCAAGGCACATTAAAGCAACAATGAAAACTGAGTTAAGTCCTGGTTTCTATGCTGAATGATTCCACTAGCCAGGCATCAGAGCACTCAACACAACTCCATCCCCCTTAATCAAATGTCAGGTTACATTCAGCACCCTCTCCTCCAACTAACCCAATCTTGGGGAGGCATGCAGTTCCCCTTTTCCACGTCCATCGAACCTTGATGTTGGCATTCAGCACACAAACATGTTTGTTTAAATCTTTTTGCCCTCTGTAAAATCCTCAGGCTGCTTCCTGCTTCACTAAAGTTCTCCGAGAAAGCAACGTCACAGATGCCAGTGGTCTCTTTGTAGCCCACAGTATTTTCACTGTTGCAGAATGATGCACTTCTGGGATGCCTCTGGTGAACCAGGAGGTATCAAGAGTATTTCACAGAGGAAGAACATATTTTTAACAGATTAATTATAAGGTATTTCCACGCTCAGTATCCTTGCAGCCTAGCTAAAGGAACATTCTTCACAGAAATCACTGTTTAACTCATTCTGTGCATTTCACCTTCCGCAGGCATAAATCTGAAGGGACAGCGCAACAATTTAGCCTTCATCTGCACTGAGTCATCACTCCAAATTTCCACAACTAGTCATCATGCTCGTTAGTTATAGCGTCTTTCTTGGATAGTCTCTAGCTGGCTGTGCATTGTGTGCTGCAGAATGCAGTCATTCCGGTAGCAAAATAAATTGATCTGACCGCTTATGTCTCCCGTTAAGGTTCTGCTCTGAGGTCTGAAATGGGACGGTGGAACAAGGTCAGTGAGGACTAGCGAAAAAAAAGAGGTTTCACTGAAGATATGTCCCCAGGTTGCATCAACTTACTGCAGTACTTTGGTGATACAGAAACATTGCTCCAAGCCCTGCATTGTATTATCTTTATATGACATAAAATACCCCTCCATGCTGCTCGTGGGGATCTCACGCCCTGTTGCTGGTATCATCCCCACACAGTTCCTGAGTAACTCTTCAAATTCACTGCCAAGCTGAAAACCCTCACCCTGGTTCTGGTTTCATTGACAAAAAAGGTAATTCCAAAATGGCACTCCCTGACCCCACATTGGCAGCCTCTAGGGCTCCTTTCCTCAGGCGTGGCAGCTATTACACTTCCTTCCACTCTGGTGGGAACCAGAGCCTAACCCCCTCTTCCAGAGGGCTACCACCATCTCCCGTACATTCCGGGTGGAGTCTAAAGAGCTACACCTGACCCCATGTGTCAGCAGTATTTGGCCTGCAGCTTTAGCCAAGGCTCCAGGACTGCTAACAGGGTTTCCCACTGCTACAGGCTCTCTGAATGTTCTGCATTTTCATAACACAAACCGGCCAGATGACCTAGTGATAGGGGAGCCCAGGGTTCAGACCCCAGGCTCTCTCAGCTGACTGTATATACTCTGCACTGGAAATTGCTGACTGATTATACAAAGAGAAAGGTAATAGCTTCCATGTTTGTATTTAGAGTCCAAAATATACAGGGGCTTGAAACTAACCCTCTCTTCACTCATGCACACACCCAAAGCTGGAGTACAGCTGTGTACATCTAGCATGAAAGGTCAATCTGATGATGTGCCGTTGCTCTGTGGCATCCACCACAATATGTGTATGTCAATGGGATGAAGAAAAGAGTCAGCATGGGGTATCCATGCTCCTGAGTTTGCTCACTCTTTAATCTACCCTGGGTTTTTCCAAGGTGCCCATCACTGTGGTAACTATGCTGTGTACCACAATTACGCACAGCACTGAGCATGCCCTAAGTGGCAATATTCACACAGCTCCCTTTGTTCTCTGTGTGCGCATGCCTGGGAGTAGTTTTGGTTTTTCGCTTTCCTTCTTGCTTTCGGCATCCTCCTCGGCTATCTCCCTGATTGTTGGCTGGGCCAGGGAAGCTGCTGTTACTGGAAGATGGCTTGATATTGCACCTAAATATCAACATGGTCAGGGTTAGACGCATCTCATCATCTTTGATAAGGTATCCCCCACAGCTGGGGTCCTGCCACTGTGCCCGAGGGTAGAGCACAGCTCTTTGGCCTTGTCTATTATGGGAAAATACATTGTCAGAACACGTGTTAATTAACACATTTTAACAAGACTGACATTAAATGAGTTTGCCCCTGGTGTGAACAAGGACTGTCAGGTTTAAAACCTGTTAGGTAAGCACGTGATACACACTTTTAAACATGACCATCTCGGTCCATATGAAGGATAAAATTGCGTTTCATGTTGTGTTATTTAAAAAATGTTAGTTAACGTGTTCTAACTCAGTTACTTTATCAGGATAGACAAGGCTTTAGAGGGTTGTGTCCACGCAGACTCCTCTTACAAAGCTCACTCTGTATATATGTGTACTGTGTACCTGGGGGATGCATGTTCCCAGCTTCAGAGCCAAATGCACATGTAACAAGGTGGTGCTATTTTAAAAGTAATCATCATTTGTATCTAACCTGGATCTTTATAAGACCCCCATCACCATAGTATCTAAGGACCACTTGTTTCTCCTTGTTTAATTAATACGAGCAAAGGATTTGCAGTATAGCTATTATGATCACGCTTTTAAAAACTCACAAAACAGGCTGTAGTGATTTGTCTGTCTTAATATAGGAAAATCCCATTGTTCCAACTTATATTTCAGGGACAAGGTATTTTCTTCCTTCCCACTATTTCCTATGCCCAGTGCAGCACCTTGCAAAAGATACTTTTTTTTTTTTAAGTGGAGGTTTCCAGAAA
This sequence comes from Gopherus flavomarginatus, assembly GCF_025201925.1. NCBI lineage: Eukaryota > Metazoa > Chordata > Testudines > Testudinidae > Gopherus > Gopherus flavomarginatus. The sequence goes on from NC_066625.1 coordinate 3,164,822, forward strand.
CAGGTGTGCCCTAATGATGTGTTAACCAGAACCAGTTTGCTGTGATTTCTGTAGCAGATATGGTTTCTGAACTGCAGACTTTCAGTGCAGTTTAGATCCACAGTCCTGACCTCCAATAAGATTCAGATAGAAGATTGGGAACAAGTTCTGACCACAGTTAGCAAACAGAGAAGCCTGAAGCTTGTTCAGAGCTCCAAGTCAATTAGGGCTGACTCTACAGCTAAGAATGGCACCTCCACTGGAGATACAGGATTCAATCAGAGAAGTTAGGGATGGAAAAAAACCTGAGATTATCCAGTCCAGCTTCCTAACAGTGCAGGTTTGTTCTCGTCAGTATTGTCATTCCTAGAGTTCTGACCAGTCTAGATCTAAGAATCTGAAACAATGGAGCTTCCATCCCTTCCCTTGGGGAGACTGTTCCACAGCCTGATACATCTCACTGTCGGGATGTTTTCCCCGATATTCAGCTTAATTTTTCCCTTTCCTAGTTTCATCCCATTACACCTATATTATATATCATTCTACATAATTCCTCCTCATCTTCAGCAATTACACCCCTCAGACTTTTGTTGTGTACTTGGCTTAACCAAACCAGACGATTCAGCTCTTTGAATCTTTCCCCAATCCCTCCAGCCCCCTGAATTTTTTATTATTGTTTTTTCTTTTAACTCCCTCCAATTTCTCAGTATCTTTCTGGTAATGTACAACAATATTCTCAGTGCAGTCAGCCCAGAGCCATATCAAGAGGGACTCTCACCTCCCTGCTTCACAACATGATACACAAAAGAATATGTTTAAAGAATATAGTTTAATAAAACGGCAACAACAGAAGTCACTAGTAAAATCAGCCTCATGCTGTTTGTGGGGGTGGGACCCATTAGTCTGCTCTGCCAAAGATTATGAGACATCCTCATTAAATCTCACATCATGCATTATAAATGGAGAAAGAGAGATCTGTAAGACATACCGAAAATGTCGAGAGAAATTCCGGTCCTTTCCCATTGGTAAGCGTGTGATAGGAACAAAAGGAAGATTCTTCAGATCCTCAGGCAGATGACAGTCAGCCTAGGATCACACCCAGGACAGGGTCAGATCCAAACTAATGCAAACCACACACCAGCCGGTGCACCTGCTGTCACTTTACACCTCCCTCAGTTGCTGAGGGATATGTATCCAGATGGACCATTTGCCCATGAACTGTACCTGGGATAAGCCTCTCCTGTCTCCCCTTTCACGCTTTCCTCTTGTCTAGCTTCTTGCACTCTCTGTCACAGAGTTCAGGGTTTACCACATAATAAGGTCTTCCTTGTTCATCAATTCGGCTTTTAAGGTTTGCTTTGCTTTTTATTTTGCCCAGTGGCTCGAGAGATGTTTTTGACCATCCTCTGCCTCCCCATACCCCAGCAAGCAAGCCTCCTGCCTTCTCTAAAACTGCAGACACGGTCTCTGTAGTTCCAGCTGGAAACTATCTTGTAGCATTACTGCAAAGAAAGGAGGACACCAATCTTTCCTGAACTCCAGAGGGTTGCCTCTGATAGTGCTAATTAGTTGACTTCTAAAGTGCTTCTGTTTAAATTACATGCTATTATAATGAGTGAAAAGCCTTAAAGGAAAACAGCAACCAGTGGCTCTGGATTGCTTAGCTGTTTTCAGACCTATCTTTCGGTGAGCTTTTACTCCTGTGGCTCAGTTCAGAGCCTCTTGCCTGGAAGGCTAGGGGTTCAAATCTGTTCCAGCAGATGGCTTTATTCCCAACCCTGATTCTTCAGGAGCTGGTGCTGCATTGATATAGGATTTATCACCAATTTATACCCCTTCCAGCTTATACTCTTCTCTCCCTCTCAGCCATGACATTTCCTCCCCTTACGCTCCTGCTTCAAAATAGCGCTGAAGGATCACACCAGCTCTATTTCAGAATGAGAAATGGTGCCAAAGAAGCAACTGCCTTTCTTGTGGTGTTTCAAACACACAGCAGGAGCCTATTTGTGTTTCTGTCCATTCACACTCATGCCTCAATGCAATTTGAAAAAAGCCTTCTTGAGACCAATGTGATTCAGAGCTGAGTGCAATGCTCAGTCTCGTTCCTTACACCGTTGCCCAAGAGTATGAAGCAGAAGCAATACCAACACCAGCAGGAACGAGGGCTTCAGCATTATCCCCTTCCTTCCTCTTCCCAGTCTTTCTACCTGCTTGCTCTCATTGGCTAGATCTCGGGAGCTGCTATGACCTCATCCCCTGGCAGGGAGGAGGTGTTCTACATCTTGCAGGATCGAGTTCTTTATCTCCTCTCATTCTCAGCTTCATGCCCTCCCTCTACCATGTTGTCCCCAAAAGTGGAACAGTCTTCACATCTTCCTCTGCCAGGCATCCTCTCTCTCCTCAAACCGAATTACTCCAAGAATCTTCCCACTGTTCTTCTCGTGATTAATAGTCCCCACACCCTTCCATATCTGACTGCTGGCCACTGCTCTACGTTTGTCTCATCTAATTTAGGAGAAATCCTGTTTGCCTTGCTCATGGCAGTATTCTCATTTGTGCCAAATACAGGCCAAACTGGCTTCTACTGAGTCAATGGGTTGATTCTCCACAACCCTTCACCTTGTGCTGTCATTTACACTTGCAAAAACAATGCACAGTGCATTTTTACAGTCATTTTGCACAAGGGTAGATGACAACCCAGGGTGCTAGGCAGTGGAGGCCCCTTGAGATGATTTAGCTCAGAAAAGGGAGGTGATTTAGCTGTTAGACTGAACACTCTTCAGTGCCTTAATCCAGGGTTGTAAAGAGCCATGTAAATTTATGCTGCAGTGTACATTATTTATTCAGTAAAGATAACATCATTTTAGAAAGTCCATTTTATAATGTCTCAGGATGGATTAAAGTACTGAACTATATTTGGATGACATCTGAGCTGTACTATATAAATTCCTCCAATAGGGCTACCAGCCTGGAAAAAACGCTTCAGCCTTAAACATACACTGCCAGGTTAACAGAAAAAATCACTTATTCTTATCATGCAAACATCCTTACCTGTGTCACAAATACAGCAAGAGCCAGGTTATTAAACTGAAGTAATTTTCTAAAACGTAATTTACTTTTCACAATTTATGCCAGTTTTTTAATTTGTCAGTCAGTTATATTCACTTTTGGAATTTAGCCAATTCCACTTTCAGGTTCTTATGCACCAGCCCAGTGCTGCAATGTGTAAGCTGCAAAAGTTGCAGGGCACAATTCATGGTTTAAAAACAAAAACCTGTTTCCACTGGGATTAAAAAATAAATTCTTTCTAACATTTGTATTAGTCTGTAACGCTTATTTCCTAAACCTAAATTTGGGGCCACATTTTACCTGCAGTACTTGCTTAAAGTTGTCTATTCTCAGCTCACAAATAGCCCAGTTAATGCTCTGCAAACCCGTATACTAGGGATGTCCCACTTGACTTTTCACAGAACCATGTCTCTTCCTGACATAAGCATTCTGCCACCAAGCACTGGAAGTAGCTAAATATATTTTCTATGACACTGCACGACATTGTCAAAATCTGACTTGGTATTATGATGTGGTGGTGTTTGCCATTTCTCCAAAATGCAGATTCTGCGTATGATATCACACCATGCCCCTAAAAGCAAAGGCTGTATCGCAAGGAACCTTAGAGGGTTAAAGAGGTTAATGGGAACTGTTATTTGCAACTGAACACCATTAAAGAGAATTAAAACAAAGTTCCACCGCTACTATCCTTCCACCGCAGCACTTCAGTGGATACTCTCATGATACAAACCCCAGACCTTAAAGTAGTTGGGGCAGGGCATGTTCTCTGCAAGTATGCTCAGGGACACAGTGGAAACATGCATATCCCGGAGAACAGAAGAGATGGAAAATCAGCAATACATGTGCATGTATTTACAGTCCCTGTCTTGGAATCAGGCCATCAACAACAACAACCCAGGAACATAAGAGCTTCTACAAAACAAGCTGTACGCAAGAAGGATTTGCAAATGGAAATTATTACTTCAGCTTCTGCAGCAAGCGCAGAACTGTAATTTTCACACAATGCATTTTTATGTGCACTAGACTATTATTCCCTGTAATATAAGGCTCAATTATTCGTTTAGCCACAAACGTTTTGCAGATGTGGCCATAATTATCATTAAAGAGAAGTGAAGGCACTTTTCCACCTGAGAACAGATGCTGACTTGGTCATTATGTGATAGCTGTTTGTAAACCAAGAAGAGCTAAGCAAATCAGAACAGAGAACAATGGGTCAAATCCTGAAGTTCTCAACCAGACCTTCCCCATCTTTACTCATGCAAAACTTTGTCCAAAGTCATCAACTGGAGCTCTGACAGCATAAAGTTTGAGTACAAAGTGGATAAGGATTTCAGGAAAACCATAATATCCTGAGATTTTTAAGATCTGAAGAGACTGTTAAAATCATCTAGTCTAATCTCCTACATAGCAGCCCATAGAATTTCACCCTGTAATTCCTGTATAACGTCCATAACTTCTGGTTGAGCTAAAGCGGTTTTTTGAGAAAGAGACATCTAGTCTTGAGTTAAAGACTCCAAGCAATGGAGAACCCATCACATCCATTAGTAAATTGTTCCAATGGCTAATGCTTTGCGCTGCTCCGGTGTAAGAGAGCAGAGAGACACAGGCTCCAGATTTCTTGTTAAATGCTAGGAAAGAGTCAAATGACGTCTGTATGTCATAGGGTACTAAACCAAGATAAGTGGAATCATTTGTATAGCCAATAAAGCTGACGTAACATGTTTTTATTGATCAAGATAATTAGCTCAATGCTTTGAAGGAGGCATGATAATGGGGTATTGTTTAAACAAAAGAAGAAGTCCAATATTTTCATATTTTTCAGGAAAAGGGACTCATCTGGGATTCCTTCCCCTTATTCTTTCTCTTAGCCCTCCACTCACTTGGCACAGGTGGACATAGCTACACAAGGTACAGTGCAGAGGAGAATCACACTTGTTGGGTGGTAGTGGCCCTCCCACCAACTGCTGAGAGCTGGATGTGATTTGTTTCAGAGTCCATAGATTTTGCTTTGAGCATCAAAACCAGGGCGACTAGGTAATACCTCCTTCCCTCTCTCCCAGGTGCCAACTGTGCTGTTTCTGCAGCATTCCTGATCCCAGCTCTAGCCCTGAGTTTAGATCCCCTGCATGGCAGAATGTTTCTCTAACAGCAAGAAGATACCATATTAATCCCCTCTGCACTCACACACCCTACTATCCTCTGTTCAGATAACTATTGATTGCCACTGTGGCACCATCTCCCAGAACAAAAGGCCAGTAAGTGCTTCCCTGGAGCCACTGTAACACTTTGTGTTCGTTAATGGATGACCTTCCCTATTAATAGATGGGAGTCTGGTCCCTGGGGCGCTCTCACTTGTCACTACATGAGCTCCAGAATCTGGGAGGAATCAGCAGAGAAGTACATGGGCTTGTAACATCCCTTTCAGCTACTGAAACTGACGTCATCTTCTGCTCAGGTAATTTAATACATTTTGATCAAGTGGCTTTGTCCTACTGTGAAGGGTAGTTCTGACAATCCTGCTTCAGAGACATATCCGAGACACAGGGACTTCTCATTTAGAGGCAAAACAAGCAAAGTTAACATCTTGCCCCTCCCTGCACAGAAAAGTGCCACATACACATGCAGTGGGCTAGCCCACAGGGCCTGTGGTGGGGACTTACCTTCTCCCTTCCGGGACAACTGACAGCCTACTCCAAAGCAAAACTTATTCCCACACTGCAAAGTAGATGCCCAGATCGCACATCCAGGCTTCAACCTAACTCCTAGAGCCATTTTCTCAGAGTTATTTTGTAGTGTGTAGTTAGAACAATTCCTACCTTTCTCATGAGTGCAGGCTCTGCCAACAGGAGCTGCAGCCTGCCTCTCTCCAATCAATCAGTCTAGACTTTTGTGGGAGAAGGGAAGGGGGTTATTTCTGCAGACACTCTACCTTCTTTTGGTTTCCCGACTTCAGACTTGTCTCTTTCTAGGCCCTGTGCTGTCACCCTTCATCTGGAACCAAACAAGAACCCCTCAGATCATGATAGAGCAGGCACACTGGGACCAAACACCTCCATAGGCTGCACCTCCGAATTCGGACCATAGCCAACATCACTTTGTAGTACTCTGAATGCTGCATGGAGGCCCTCCCAGCCTATGGAATACATACACTGTTGTGAGAAACCACTCCATCTAGGCAAGAGTACCAGCAAGTCTCAAAGGTATCTTGTGAGGCAGAGACTAGCAAACATGGTCTCTGTGAAGGGGATGTTACACTGGAGATGAACTTCAGTAGTTCAACTTATATGTAGATCACAAAGCTAGGAGAGCAGGCTGACTTGTTTCCCCTTTAACAGTTCAGCATGTTCTAGCTGGCTGACTGTCCCTGCAGGCAGGTGCTGCTTAGCTGGTGAAACTGAGTGTTTGCAGTCAGCTCCCACACATCATTTTGCCCAGCACCTTCCTCATTACCATCTGCAGCTCCTTCTGTTCGGACTCCTACTGTGTGCCATTTACAGTGCCCCAGTGCACTGAGAGAGCAAAGGATCTGGATCTGGATCTGGATCCAGCAGGGGCAGCTCCAGGCCCCAGCACGCCAAGCGTGTGCTTGGGGCGACATGCTGCGAGGGCACTCTGCTGGTCGCCGGGAGGGCGGCAGGCAGGCCGCCTTTGGCGGCATGCCTGCGGAGGGTCCGTTGGTCCCGCGGCTTCAGTGGAGCCGCAGGACCAGCGGACCCTCTGCAGGCACGCCTGCAGGAGGTCCAATGGAGCCGAGGGACGGCAACTGGCAGAACGCCCCCCGCGGCATGCCGCCATGCTTGGGATGGCAAAATGTCTAGAGCCGCCCCTGGGATCCGGACTCCAAGGCCCTAATGCTCCATTGCCCCGCATCTTGTGCATTCAATTACATCAGTGCCAAATGCGGGTAAAACACACCCAATCTGAATAGTCATGCCTTGCATCCCCTTTGCATTGGTGTAAAGCACTACACCAGAGACAAGGTTAACATGGAGTCAGGCCATGAGTCCTCTCTCAGTTCTCCATCATGCCTCCATTCCCAGAGGGACTTCATAGGAGAGTCCAAAGTCCACAATCTGAATTCCTTTTACTTAATTTAGACACGGGTCCTATTTGAATCCAAACTTCCCCAAAGTATAAGGGGAGTTGGAGCCAGGGTTCTGACAATCCTCAGCCAGCATGAAACAGCCTTACCAGGGTAGCTGGGGATTCCCCTGCTGTAAAGCCAGGATAGCTTGCTTGATAGGGCAGATGGGGAGCAGGCAGAGGGTTGGCAAAAGTGTGGCCAAACCATGCTGCAGTCCATAACAGCCCCTAAAGGACTGTTTCTGCCAACATAAATTAGAGCAACCCTCAGGCTGCTTTAAATTACAAAAGGGGCCAAAGCAGTCCCCAGTGAGCCCCAGGTACTGGTGCAGCTGCGCGGCTATAGCACTTTAGTGAAGACGCTACTAGGTACTACTCTGCAGACCACTTAACCCTGTCTATACCTCCTTCCTCCTGAAGGGTAGAGCAGCCTGCACTCCCAGGGACATGCAGGTAGCAGTTATGCCCCTCACATACTAAAACTGAAAAAAGTGGGCCTGATCCTTTACTCACATATACCAATGAAAAACTGGAGTCCGTCTCTGGAAGTTAGTGGAGAATTAGTGATGTAAAACTGCTGGAAGTGAGAGGAGATGTGAGCTCCTTACTTCTGCTTTTAGGAGTGATATTTCAGTATGGCAGAAAGGGGGCTCCAGGTTTTGTGAAAATATATCATCCCTCCAAGGAACTAAATACATGTCAATGCATTTCTAACTCTAAAGGGTTGATATGTGTCAGCAACAGCTTCTTCCAAGCACATCCAATCACGTTGCTCTATTCAGGGTCTAGTCTGTTTTTTTAAACTCCATGGTGTGGAAATAACAACTAATTCAGCTTCCCATGGCTGTTTCATTTACCGAAAGCTAAAAACATTTTTGAATCGAACAATTACTTTCTGACATAACAGATACAAATCATTTTTAACTTTTTAAAAAACATAACCTGCTATCTGTTTTGACCAAACCATTCATGACATCATGAGAAAGAACTACGTCAAACCAAACAGTGGTATCTTCACAGGAGAGTTTATATTGGGCTATACTGGTCATGACCTATTTGAACTCTCCCCAATGTAAAAGAAGCCTCACTCCCAGTTATTTTGATTCTTGCTATCCAGTTGCAGATACCTTTTCTGCTGCCCTAATTCCTTTTTGGGATCGTTTAACATATGTCTGACTAGAAGATTAGTGGGGTTTTTAAGGGAAACAAGTAAGAAGCTGCTTTTCCTCCTTTATCTCTCCTGCTTTGCACAGAATTTCACAGAAGATCTGCATGGATTTTTAGACAAGATGTGAGCATTCTTTGGTTTGAAGTTCTAAATTCTGTACAAAATCAGCAAGACAAAATAAAGCAAATCCAATGGGGATATTGTCTATATCTCTTAGTAGCAGTATTTCCACATAAAAACAGAGAAAACATCCATCATGCTTAGAGAAGCGGATCTTTGGGTGGGGGGAGTGGGGAAAATGGCACAATCTAAAATATATAAATCACTCTGGCTAAAATTAAATTTCTTATCCAGTGAGTGTCACAGATGGCTGTAGTAGTTTAATACTGTGACATTCCAAGTAATTTTATTGCTGTGAAAAACATGCGGAGAAAAAAAAGATTGTGTCTGAACCATTACTAAAATGAACTTAGTTGAAACTTTTCAGTAATAGAAGAATCCCTGGTGGGCAAAGGTTTTATCTTTGTCAGCAATCTAAACTGACTGTGATAAAAAAAATCACTCATACTCCTATCTCCCTAGAAGTGGGGGATGTTCATGGAATACACTGTTTGGTTTTCTCACAACAAATGTAGGTTGCTTAAAAAGCAGACAAATAAATAAATTTACAATAAAGTAAGTACCACTAACACACTGTACCGCTGAACGCATCCTTACACTAAAATACAGCCTGAGGAAAAGATGTCAAGAAAGTGCATAAATATGTATAATAAACTGCATAACATGCCTAGAGTTATCATCTAATGAACAAATATGATCCGAGGTCAGTGGAATAGACAGGAAGATTAGAATCTAAATGTATCCTGCACTATACACATTCAGCTAGTCAAGCCCCAAGTTAAAGGGACAATATTAATTTAAGTATGGCATTAACATTTATAGTTTGTAAAAACAAGCTTTTATAATGCTGAAGAGCAATAGAAAGAGTCAATTAATATCCAGTGTCAATCAAGCAGATAGTGATAGGGTTAGACATTTCCATAACTTAACAACTCTACTGAAAATAGTTGTTTTTAAACCCAAACACTGCTCTATTGGGCACCTAAAAGTGAAACAGATAATAACAAAAAGTGACTGCGACTTCACTGATGTTCACTGTCCAAGCTGAGAGAAATACAAAATGTAAACAAAGAGCAGAAATAGTGACCAGTACACTGGATTTTTAAGGCACTAAAATGCTGTTAGTAACTTAAGAAAGAAATCTGTTTCTTTACAACACATGATTTTTAAGTTGAGTGTCCCTTAAAAGTATCTGGAAAAAAATACTCAGTCATTCTGAGCCAGCATTAGGAAGATACTCTTCAGTATAGCGATGTGCTGCAACTTCTCTGCTGATACTGCAACTCCTCCATGTAATAAAAACAGTTGTGAAATGAAAGAAGAGCCCAGAGGTTCACACACTGTCGGGATCCCAGCTGGCCCCAAACTAACCAAAATCACAACACAGTCACTTTCTAACTTAAATATGTGACATCATTCACACACACACACCTCTGCACACCAATACCCAAGTTCAACCTGGAGGTGTTCCCCAACTAACAAGAGAGTTCCATTGTTTGGAGTCATTGTTTGAGAAAAACAAGTCTGACATTTATAAGTGCCTGAGGAATCGAGGAAAAAGTTTCCCTGTCTCCCTCTACTTGGCTGAGTCCCACTGACCCAACAAGTCACCTACGACGGAAGCCCTTGTACAGGGAGGATGTTTAGCCTTAATTAACTTTAGCAGGCTGAGTTTTTGCTGTGTTATCATTAGATTATGGAATTAAGTTGTTAAAAATCATTCCAGTTCCACCCCGACTCCCCCAGGAAAGGTCTCATTTGTTACTTACCCAAGGCAGCTCATCTTTCCCTCTCGCTGCTGTATTTCATCATATCTGAGCAGAACTAAAATTGTGCACTCTACTATGTACACCAACCATATGGGCAAGGGGCCTGAGCACAGCGAGGAGCTGGCACAGCATGTGCATTATCCCTGCTATCCACAACGAAACGGATGAAAATGTCAGCAAATTAAAATCTGCAGGAGCTTAATTCGGGATAAATGGGCTGAAATCCATTTGAAAAAAAAAAATCAACCCCAGCATGGAGGGAGGGGGAGTGTTTCTCCAGAAGGGGGATTTGATTGTGTGCTAAATCTATGGGTTCTTAAGGTATGCCAAACAAACACCTTCCAGGAAATATGTTAAATCATTAAGGGGGGAGAAAGGGAGGCATATGGAGGAATCATCAAAGGAGGAGACCCAACAGCAGCACCAGCATCCCAAAATTAAATCCAGCTAGTGCTAAGGAAAGAGCCAATCAGGCTACAGCTAGGGTTGGAAGCTAAACTGGGGATTTATAAGCTGCATTACTCTACACACAATACATGCCAGCACGGAAAAATCTGCATCACATCCAGAGGTGTGCTTTAACCAGAGAAAGAATGTGCTTGTGTGCTGGGATCTGGGGCAGGGGACAGTACATGGTAAACTGTGGGCCAAGAGATGACAACTAAGTGCACATCCTGCAGGGGGGGCACAGAAGGCCCTATCAGCAGAAAAAATGCTAGTTTCACTGCCCAAAGGGCAGACCACAGAGGGGCTTGCTGGGAACCCAATTATAACACTCCTTATCTCACCATTTCTCTATGAAAAAAATTACTAAACTTGTGCTGAAATAGACAATTAAAATAATTCATCAGAGAATTAACATGCAGAAGGACTGTATGTATTTTATTGTGAAACCATTGGATTCCAGTGATAAAACCAAGAATACTCTCATGCAACATGTCTCCATTCTGCTTCTTTATCTTCTACTCCTGGATGCACAGTGAGTCACTGGATGCCCCAAGACTTCAGATGCAAAGTACCGCACTGGTTTTGAAATGGGCCAGAAGTCAGTGTCCATCTGGACCTCTTATATCTAGGAACTTATGTGGCCCATATCACTACAGTATCTGTGTCTAGGAGTCACCGGGGCAGGCAGCAGCCTGGCAGAGGACATTACTGGCTTTTGATGTCATATGGTGCTAATGATTTCCTATCTCACACACACCTTTATAAGAGAGAATTCAGCAGTCACACTGAGTGACTGAATATACAGCCACTGAAAGAAGTCAAAGGCACGGGCTCCTTTTCTTATGTAGAAATTCAGCATTTGTAAACCCATGGCATGCTGACCATGAATGACTGAGTCACTATAGAAAATGTAAAGGAAATTAAACAGAGATGCTGGGGAAAGGTTTCAGTGCTGATGAAAAGTACCAGAAGACTGAGGGCTTGTCTACATCACAAAGTTGCAGCGCTGGTGAGGGGGTTACAGCGCTGCAACTTAGGAGGTGTACACATCTGCAGGGCATCACCAGCGCTGCAACTCCCTGTTTGCAGCACTGGCCGTACTCCCGTTTTGTCTCGGGTGTAGAGGATCCAGCGCTGGTAATCAAGTGTAGACACTTACCAGTGCTTTTCTTGACCTCCGTGGAGTAAGCAGGTATCCCAGCATACCTGAGGAAGCCTCTCTGATAATCAAGCAGGTCTCCTTCCCTGCGGTTTGCAGGGGGGTTCGGGGAACGCGAGAGCAAACCGCGGGGAAGCTGGTCTCCTTCCCCGGTTTGCTCTCGCGTTCCCCAAACCCCCGTGCAAGCAGGTCTCCTTCCCTGCGGTTTGCAGGGGGGTTCGGGGAACGCGAGAGCAAACCGCGGGGAAGCTGGTCTCCTTCCCCGGTTTGCTCTCGTGTTCCCCGGACCCCCGAGCAAGCAGGTCTCCTTCCCTGCGGTTTGCAGGGGGGTTCGGGGAACGCGAGAGCAAACCGCGGGGAAGCTGTTCTCCTTCCCCGGTTTGCTCTCGCGTTCCCCGAACCCCTGTGCAAGCAGGTCTCCTTCCCTGCGGTTTGCAGGGGGGTTCGGGGAACGCGAGAGCAAACCGCGGGGAAGCTGTTCTCCTTCCCCGGTTTGCTCTCGCGTTCCCCGAACCCACCTTGAAGCCGCCCAACAGCGCTGCAGTGTGGCCACATCTAACACCACTTGCAGCGCTGGTTGCTGTAAGTGTGGCCACTCTGCAGCGCTGGCCCTGTACAGCTGTACTAATACAGCTGTAACAACCAGCGCTGCAAAACTGTAGATGTAGACATACCCTGAGTTTCTCGGCTTATCTCCAGCACAGGCACAGAACAGCAACAAGCCTCCCCTACTCTGCTCCACCACCTCCCAAAAGGAATTCAGGCTCCAGGGCCCATTTAGTGCTTGGGCTTTCTTCTGAGACTGCCAGCAAGGAAGCCAATTAGTGCTATTTGTGGTGACAGGCTTTTTATTATGTGGACACCTTTCTACTGGATAGAAAACATCAACTCATTTCAGCCACTAAATGACATTGGTTGATGAGACAAGGTGGGGGAAGGTAATATCTTTTATTGAACCAACTTCTGTTGGTGTGCAAGACAAGCTTTCGAGCCACACCAAGCTCTCCTTCAGAAAGGTACTCTCAGCCTCACAGCAAAATGCAAGATGGAGCAGATTATTTAAAAGCACAAGTATTTAGCACATATTGTAAGGGATCATTAGTTAGGAATAAATTTCAGCAACCTGAGCTGAATTCAAACTGAGAGCTAACAGGAAAAAGGTTCCATCTCATTTAATCTATTCTGAGTCATCCAGTCCCCTTCCAAAAGGCATTTGTTGAGTTTGCTCAATTTAGCTCATCTTATGAGGGTCACATTGAATTCATTGGCTGCAAACACCAAAGAGTGAAAGTCTCTGAATGAGCTCTACACAGGTGAGCTGTTATTGTGGAAACTCTTGGCTTCATGTGAACCTCATAAAAAAATTAAGTCACTCTGTTCTCAGTACTGCACTAAACCCCTTATGTAGCTTAAACACAGGCAAAACCACCATTCACTTAAGTGGGAGTGTGATGAGGGCACCCCAGTCCCTTGACTGGCAGGGAAGGGATTAACCTGTCTGCTTAGGAAGAGTCTCAGCTGCTAACAATAACTGCAGAGACAGTTAAGGAGCAGTCACATGACTGAACAGGGTCAGCTGATAATTGGGCAAGCTCTAAGCTCATCAGAAGGAGAGATCTGTAGGGAATAGCAGGGTAATTTTAGACTAGACCCAGAAAATGCTGGGATGCTCTCTGCAGTGGGCTAGGGAGATAGCTTAGGAAACTGCTAGAAAGGGAGAGCAGGGACTAGGGAAGCCTAAGGAGACTCAAGGTCTGAGGGAGAGTAGCAGAACTCTATTCAGAGGGAATTGGGGAGCTGAGATGTGAAGGAAGGATCCAATGGACTTGTGAAGCTCTGATATGAGAGTGATTGGGGAATCCAGGAGGGGGGTTACAAGGATGTGGGGAACTTTAAAGAATGACTTTACAACTCAGCAGGAATCTCAATCACTTACAAGCACTGGAACTGGCTTATGTGAGGGGGGAGACTGAAGTATCTGGAGCTGGGAGATCAGGTGATGATGTTACAGGGAGTCTTGCTTCCGTAAGGACTGAGCAGGAGTGGTGTGAACACCTCAGAATACGGTTCCCTTAGAACCCTGGTGTTTCAGCTGAATGCTGAGGACACTGTCTTCAAAGGGTCATTGCCCATCAACTTTCAAACAAGACAGTATGTTTAATCACAAAAAGCATAGCTGGAGAAAAACTGATGCTTAAAAAATCCCTCAGCCTTCCTCCGTCTGTGTGTGCATGCCTGTGGGTGGGTTTTGTTTTTGTAGAGGTAAAGAACTTTGGGAAGGCTTGCTTTTTCTTAAAAAAAGATTAACTGGGAAATTTCTTGTTAAACTTTAAAAAAAATGGAGACATGTTAAACACATAGTTAAGGTCACTCAAACATCTTTAACTCTGCCCTTGCATCCCTGCCCACAGAACTGAAAACAAAGGGTTAAATCTGCTCTCAGGACACCGTACATCTGCAGCACGCCAGTGACCGCAAACACCGAGAAATGATCTGACTGGCTGACCTCACTCAGGGTGATAGTCTGTACGCTGCTGCATCATTCACACTGAAGTGTGTCTTTAGATCACTACAGCCAATGACTTCTGTCTCCTTTAAGACCAGGCATTCGCATCTTAAGTCACTTGGTTTGGGACAATGCCCCTAATGCATGAAGGATCCCAAAGACTAAATGTGTTGGCATATTGGGAGACAATATAGACACTCAGGGCTGGAATTCAAAGCCTGGGCAGATGTTTTTGAAACTCCCCCTAGATGCCTACCTACAGCTTAGATGCCTACATAGTTTTTAAAATCTGGTCTATAGTGCCCAACCCTGCAAGATGCTGAATGCACTCAAGTCCCACTAAAGCCAAAGGGAGCGGAGGGTGCTCAGCACATGGCAAGAACAGGCCCAAAGCTACTACATGCCCCATGAGGACATGTTGTTTCAGTCCATTTAGCACTGAGTTGTTCCTCTCAGGAAACTGGAGCATTCTTCAGAGTTTTTACACCAAGTGCTCAGCACAGACAGCTGTGAGCTCAACTGGATTAGAAGAGTTCCTCAGATTTGCCCAGTGCCAAACATCCTCCTTGGGGACCCAGCTGGCTCTCCAGCCAAGAGGTGATCTTGCCAGCTGCAGACTCTGGGGAACTGTTAGGTCTAAATGCTCAATCAAATTTTAAACCAAGGCCACACTTACCACAGAGCTCCTCGACCACAAAAAAATCGCAACCATTAATTATACTTAGTCCTCTTTGTCTCCAGGTCTGGAGGCTTTGAATTAAAGGGAAATTATCTGCTTGCTTTGTAAAGAAGCTCCTTCTGTTCCCAGATCTAACTTCTGTCTCTGCATTGTTTCCAACCCCTTTATTCCAGGGCCACACTCCACAGGTGGCCAATAGAGTTACAGTTCAAAGACATGAGAACTGCTGTTCCTGAAGCTCTGGTGAGTGGTTTGTTGGTGCATCACCGGGTCTCTAGTTTGCTGCTGCTGCTGCCCAACTTCTCTGAGGGTTGGCACCAGCAAGGTGGAAAAACTAAATCTCATCTCCTCCCCCTGGACTCTGATCCTCTGGAAAGAGGCACTGAGCACCCTCTGCTCCACTGGGGTGGAGAGTGCACAGCACCTTACAGGACCAGCACAACACAGAAGGGTGGGCAGAATTCAGACAGCATCAACGCAAAGGAGATGGAACGAGAGGGAGGAGCAACTCAAAGTACACTAGGGCATGAAAGCAAGAGCAGGGGTGAGAGCCAAGCAAATGTACGTTACCCACCAGCCCTCAGCACAAATCATTACAGCCCCCTCCAATCCCAGACAGTCACTCCAGGATCTCCACACTACTCAGCCTTCAGGCTTCATGTGACCTCATGACATGTCCTGTGGCTGATTTCAGAGGAGGAAGGAGAGAGGTTGGGTATCTGTATTGTTTTTTTTAAATAGCTAGGAAACTAAAATAAAGAGGGAGACAGCTCCTTTCACCATTTCCTTCTGCTTGGCTTGAAATCCTTGGAGACTTCACAAGTCTTCTAGGCTGAGTAGATTTCCACACACTAGTCTAGCGAGGCTGAGAGGGGATTCCATATGCTAATCTAAGGACCCTGTTGCCCCGATACAATAGCTCAGAGTTAAAAAACTTATGATTCAGTCAGTAGCATCCAGAAACCCTTATCCAGTTTGCACTGATTGCCATTCACTTGAATGTGCAGAATACAGTACAGACTGATGTGAATTACAGCCTGTGTGCACTCTACCCAGGTATGCTGTAAGTCCACACACATTTTTAATATATTAACAACAATACCTTTCCTCAGAAAACCTCCAGATGCTTAACAAATATTCTTTTCAAAGCCTCCCAGCACTCCTGAGATGTAGGCATTATATCACCCCAAATTTACAGAAGAATAAACTGAAGCACAAAGAGGTTAAGTGACATGCCCAGGAGCAGAGTCTTAAAAAGAACTCAGGAGTAATGCCTCCCTCACACCCGCTCTATCCATTAGACCAGGGTTTCTCAAACAGGGGTCGCCGCTTGTGTAGGGAAAGTGGTGGCCAGTCTGTCCCTTGGCCTGCGTCGCTTCCAGCAGCTTCCCTTGACGCAGAGCAGTGATCCACGGCCAGTGAGAGCTGCGATTGGCTGGACCTGCAGACGGGGCAGGTAAACACCTTGGCCTGTCAGGGGCTTTCCCTACACAAGCGGTGACCCCTGTTTGAGAAACCCTGCATCAGACTCCATTCCACCTCTGCTGCAAAGGAAATGTACCCTGACCTGTGCTATCTGTCTCTTATGCTCTACAGCAAATTCAGAGTCTCAGCCCTTATCTTCAAAGCACTCAATGGTCTGGGTCAAGAATACCTAAAAGATCATCTAAAGTTCCAGGACGAGGACCCTGGCTGATAGCTCTGCTCCTCTGGCCCAATGGAACCTAGAGATGTCAAATATTAACCAGTTAACTGGTATTAGTCCTACTGGTTAACCAACCTTAACTGTTAACCCCTGAGCCAGCTGGCTGGCCAACCCCAACAGCCCCGCATTGACTGGCTGGCTCACCGATCCCAGCAGCCTGGGCCGGCTGGCTGGCCAGCCGACCAACCCCAGCCCCAGCCACGCTGCCCAGCTTGTCAAACCCAAGCCTAGCCTTAGACCGGCCAGAGCAGCCCCAGCCCCCTCCCTTTAATCAATTAACTGTTTAAACAATATAATTTTAATTGTTTAAAGGGTTAACTTTTTAAACAATATTTTACATCCCTAATGGAACCATCAACTGCAAGGATAAAGCTCACCTGTGCAGTAGACTGAACTTTTCAGAGACTGGTCCAAGAATTTGAAATGAACTCCCCTAGGAACTAAAAATTACCTCATACTTCATTACCTTTGATTCCAAGTGCCAGGTGCATTTGTTCCACCTGTCTTCGCTAATAGAAACATGTAATACAGCACACAGCCAAAACCAAAAAAGCCATATGCATTTTTCCCCTTAAGAAGAGGAAAGAAAAAGGAAGGGAGCACATGTGACAGATGCTAGTCATGTCACTTAATGCATTTATTGGTGGTGTGCAGATACCATGGTGATGGACCTGGTAAAACATTTATCTAGACAGAAAAGAACAGAATACATCAAAAGCTCAGACCCACCGAAGTTACAAAAATTAGATCTGGATCCAGATTTCAAACCTCCATCTCCAAAGTCTGGGGGTGGTTGGATCCACAGACTTGACTTAAACCCATCCCTAGTGAAAAAGGTAAAAGGATACCTGGTGGAATAGATCCATCTCAAGCCATGTAGGAATAACCAAATCTATATACAACATCCAGTAAGTCTGCAGCAAATCAGGGCATCTCATCATCTTTCATTCTGGATAGCCCACGGAAAAACTCTGCTCAATCAGCAGCAATAGTCAAAAAAGCAAATATAGTATTAGGCTAGAGAAACAATGAGATGGAGACTAATGCTGAAAATCTTCTAATAACTTTATCTGACTGAATGGTCCTTACCTGGAATACTGTATTTAGTTCATGTCAGCCTGCCTCAAAAAAGAAAACACAGAACTAGAGGGGGCTCAGAGATGCTCAATGAGAAGCTGGAGAAACTTCCTCCTGAAGAGAAACTGAATGGTCTGAGGCCTGGTCTACACTACGCGTTTAAACTGATTTTAGCAGCGTTAAACCGATTTAACGCTGCACCGGTCCACACAACGAGGCCCTTTATATCGATATAAAGGGCTCTTTAAACCGGTTTCTGTACTCCTCCCCGACGAGAGGAGTAGCGCTGAAATCGGTATTACCATATCGGATTAGGGTTAGTGTGGCCGCAAATCAACGGTATTGGCCTCCGGGCGGTATCCCACAGTGTATCATTGTGACTGCTCTAGACAGCAGTCCGAACTCAGATGCATTGACCAGGTAAACAGGAAAAGCCCCGCGAACTTTTGAATTTCATTTCCTGTTTGCCCAGCGTGGAGCTCTGATCAGCACGGGTGGCGATGCAGTCCCAAATTCAAAAAGAGCTCCAGCATGGGCCGTACGGGAGATACTGGGTCTGACCGCTGTATAGGGAGACAAATCTGTTCTATCACAGCTCCGTTACAGAAGACGAAATGAGAAAGCATTTGAAAAAATCTCCAGGCTATGATAGACAGAGGCCACAGCACAGTGCTGTGTGATAAGCATTACGGAAAGCCAAAGAATCAAATGGACGCTCATGGAGGGAGGGAGGGGGTACTGAGAACTCCAGCTATCCCACAGTCCCCGCAGTCTCCGAAAAGCATTTGCATTCTTGGCTGAGCTCCCAATGCCTGTAGGATCAAACACATTGTCCGGTGTGTTTCAGGGTATATGTTGTCAATTTACCCACCCCTCCGGGAAAGAAAAAGGAAAAATCATTTCTTGACTTTTTTATATGTCACCCTGTGTCTACTGCATGCTGCTGGTAGTCGCAGTGCTACGGCAATGAATAGCAGCATCCTCTCCCCTCCCCTCCCCGGTGGCAGACGGTACAATATGACTGCTATCCATCGTTATCATCGGCCTGTGAGTGCTCCTGGCTGGCTTCAGGTGAGGTCGGCCGGGGGCGCCTGGGTAAAAATAGGAATGACTCCCAGTCATTCCCGGTAGATGGTACAGAACAGCTGACAACCGTCCTCATCATAGCAACTGGGGACTGAGTTCCATCAGCCCCCGCCCCCCCTTTCATGTATAAAGAAAAGATTCTGTACTGCCTGGACTATCATAGCAGTGGGATGCTGGGCTCCTCTCCCCACCACCGTTTAATGTCCTGCCTGGACTATCATAGCAGCTGGAGGCTGCCTCCCCCTCATTTTATCTCACTAAAAAGTCAGTGTTTCTTATTCCTGCATTCTTTATTACTTCATCACACAAATGGGGGACACTGCCACAGTAGCCCAGAAAGGTTGGGGGAGAAGGGAATCAATGGGTGGGGTTGTTGCAGGGGCACCTCCATGAATGGCATGCAGCTCATCATTTCTGCGGATCTGACACGGAGCGGCTGTGCTCTGTGGTTCTCTGATACACTGGTTCTCTAGTACACTTGCCCCATATTCTAGGCAGGACTGACTCTATTTTTAGATAAACCATAAAGGAGAGATTGACTCTGGGAGTCATTCCCATTTTTGTCTTTGCGCCCCCGGCCGACCTCAGCTAAGGCCGGCCAGGAGCATCCATGACAGCAGCAGACGGTACAGAACGACTGATAACCGTCATCTCATCGCCAATTTACAATGGCACAGAACAACTAGTAACCATCTCTGCTACCTTGCAATGGCAAATGAATGCTGCTGTGTAGCACTGTAGTACAGCCTCTGTCAGCGGCATCCAGTACACATACGGTGACAGTGACAAAAGGCAAAACGGGCTCCATGGTTGCCATGCTATGGCGTCTGCCAGGGCAATCCAGGGAAAAAGGGAGCAAAATGACTGTCTGACATTGCTTTCACGGAGGAAGGATTGAGTGACGACATTTACCCAGAATCACCCGCGACACTGTTTTTGCACCATCATGCATTGGGATCTCAACCCAGAATTCCTATGGGTGGGGGAGACTGCGGGAAGTATGGGATAGCTACGGGATAGCTACCCACAGTGCAACGCTCCAGAAATCAACGATAGCCTCGGTACATGGACGCACACTGCCAAATTAATGTGCTTAGTGCGGCCGCGTGCACTCGACTTTATACAATCTGTTTCACAAAACCGGTTTATGTAAAATCAGAATAATCCCGTAGTGTAAACGTACCCTGAGACTGTGTAAAGTTTTAAGAGAGGAGACAAATAAGAAGGAACACACTTGAGGCATACTAACTAACTGTTAGAGAGAAGATTTACCCTTTTCTCATAAGGTGACATTTAATGTAAACAAAAGGCAACAAATTTAAAACTGAGCAAAAGAAATGCTATTTACAGAGCACGTAATTGACCTGTGGGACTCACTGCCACACAATATCAGTGAAGCCAAGCACATAATAGAATTAGACATTTATATTTATAGACCCCATTTATTAGGGAAATAAACTCTCATGCTTGAGAGCATGAGCCAACCATAAAGTTTTGGGGGTTAGGGCAAAACGTATCCAGGGCAGGTTATTCCGTAACTGCCCACTCAGGGCTCCCTGGCCCCTTTCTCTGAAGTAGCTCATACTGGTCACTGTCTACCTGGCCTAGATGGATCACAGGTCTGATCTGGAATGGCAGCTCCTATGTCACTATCACTACACTTACACATCTGTCCAGCTGCAGAACGCACAAGAGACCATGCTAAGAGAATTCTGGGGCTCAGTTCTCCCCTGTGTCTGAGCTGGGCCAGGGGAAGGGGCATCAAGGAACTTGAACCAGCTCCTTAATTCTGCACTGACCAGGCGAAGAGCCCCCAACACCAGAGTGTAAGGGGGCTGGTGCAGGTTTTTGCCAACAGGGGTTTCCTCCCCATCAGGGTAATTCAGAGCAACGTTCTGGCCCCTTCATACTGCCCTACTGATGCAAAAGCATCACCGCACAATGTAAAATCCAATCCCTGGTGTTAAACATATACAGCAAACTCAAAAACGGAAAAAAAATCCAGCACAGGCAGCTTATATTGTACGTGAGGCAAGACAAACAGCCTCGCTTGTGCTTCCAGCAATGCAGCTGGCAAACAGGAACCTGGGTTTCTACAGCAATGTGTTCTCTCAAATTCATTTCATTAGATTAGATGGTAAATCTTTTCCCCAAGCTAAGTAAACCGAGATTAGCTGCCCAGTACACTGAGCCCTCCTACTCCAGCCCTGACCTTTCACACTAGGGCACAGGGAGCGATTAAGGGTTTTTTTAATGACAGGAAACAAAATTTGAAGCTGCCTTGATGGCTTTGCCCTTTTGGGGAATCAGATGCTGGGGAGTGACAGCTCTGATTATGCTACAGAAATTCATGCATTAGCATCAGGAGAGTAATAGATGATAGCTACTTTGACTTCAGATTCTGACACAACGTGCTGTGCATTAGGGAATAATATGAACAGTGAGGAGAACAAGCAATAGGCAAGGCTCCATGGGCTTAGAGATCCAGATGGAATAAGCATCTGAAAGTTCAGGTGCTCATTTGAATCCCCTGTATGGAAAAATCCTATAGAATTTCATAGGGTTGAAGACAATATAGTTCCATAGTAATGGAATAGGGTCTACAGAAATTATGTGAATACCAAAGAGAATTTCTTAGAGAATAAGGTCCTTTCTATAAGGTTTTTGTTTTGAAGTTCAGGATGGATTTGAGTTTTGAGTGACGGTCCAGCTGGGATTTTATTCTACCCATGCTAGTTCACCTGTCTCGGAAGAAGCTGTCTGTACATTCAGTCCCATATAATTTCAGTTGTTTATATTTTGTACCTATGCTTCCATAAAAATCTAATCACAGCATTCATAATCTTGATAGTGATTTTTACATAACAACAAAAGAACAGCCATATTGGGTAACACCAAAGGTCCATCTAGCCCAGTATCCTGTATTCCAACAGTGGCCAATGCCAGGTGCCCCAGAGGCAATGAACGGAACAGGGAATCATCAAATGATCCATCCCCTGTCACTCATTCCCAGCTTCTGGCAAACAGAGGCTAGGGACACCATCCCTACCCATCCTGGCTAATAGCCACTAATGGACCTATCCTCCATACACTTATCTAGTTCTTTTTTGAACCCTGTTATAGTCTTGGCCTTCACAACATCCTCTGGCAAGGAGTTCCACAGGTTGACTGTGTGTTGTGTGAAGAAATACTTCCTTCTGTTTTAAACTTGCTGCCTATTAATTTCATTTGGTGACCTCTTGTTCTTGTTTTATAAGAAGGAGTAAACAACACTTCCTTATTTACTTTCTCCAAACCGGTCATGATTTTACAGACCTCTATCATATCCCCCCTTAGTTATCTCTTTTCCAAGCTGAAAAGTCCCAGTTTTATTAATCTCTCCTCATAAAAAAGCCATTCCATATCCCTACTCATTTTTGTTGCCCCTTTTTGAACCTTTTCCAATTCCATCCCTAGGTCTCAAGCCCCTCCCAAAGGAGGTAGGAAACATGGTCTCCATTTCCCAAATGAGTTAGCTGAGAGCCAGAGGTGAAACAAGTCCAACCTGCCCAAAGTCACACAGCAGCAGAGCTAAGAATAGAAGCCAGCGCTCATGATTCCCAGCTCCATGTCTAACTCACTGTAGTCTGTTTACTCCCTTCACTGAGGAGCATTAGACGAACCTAGAAAGAAATGAACATAGCTGGAAGTTGCCCTGCCATCTGCCTCCATAGAGAAGACAATTTTCTGCCTGTAAATTCCTTAAGTGTGCCAGCTCAGCCTTGTATGTACATCTTCCTGTGTCAGAGAGTGGGCTGAGCGATAACAATATTGAGATCTTCTGTAGTGTCTTCCAGCCTACACCAAGTAATGAACGAACCATGAGGTGGGTTAGTGTGTTTCACAGATTGGGAAACTGAGACACAGAGGTAAAACAACCTGTCCCAAGATCACACAAAGGTTAATAGCAGAGCCAGGAGCAGACCCCTAATCTCCTGCAACCCTAGACGGTGCACTAGCCCCCAGACCACCCAAGATCACAATGACTAAGCATCCAGAGAGATTCCACTAGGAACAAGATTTAATTGGAAAGGCAGAGTTAACTTAGCTAAAGGTGACAAAATCCATTATGATTATCTGGAATAATTACATGCGAAATATGTTTGGTTGGTCTTCACCCAGAAAGGAAGGCACTGCTTGAGACCTGACATCAGCTACATCTGGCCCACCCCTTCTCAGCACAGATGTCCATTTGCGCCAAGGTCTGAGATGTGCAGTTGTTGAAGTAAGGAGAGGGGGGCAATTTGTCCCAGGCCCTGCAGGGGCCCCCACGAGAATATAGTATTCTGTAGCATTGCAACTTTTTTTTATGGAAGGGGCCCCCAAAATTGCTTTGCCCCAGACCCCCTGAATCCTCTGGGCAGCCCTGGCATTCCCACTCTGATTGCCACTAGGTCAGAGAGAATCAGAAGTTCCACACACACCAGGAACTGCAGATGGTTGAAAGGCGACAAGCATGGATGGGTACCAGGAAGCTGAGCCCATCTCTCGGTCATGTTTCAAAGGTGGCCATCGCCTGATTAATGATTCACTTTTTCTTTCTCCTAAAGGAAGCTACATGTGGTAAATGCACATGGTAAGGTGACAATATTTTCGATTGAAACATGGTGTGATGCTGCATGAAGACGGCAGGCAAGATGGGCTGCAAGCTCCCATCACTCTCTTTGAGTTGCAGTTCCCTTTGCAAAGATTTCTAAGACCCTGTGCATGGAGGACAGTTGTTATGGTAACCGTAATATCTTACAATTCCACTGATTAAACAGGAATTGGAAAGCCAGGCCAAGAGCGGAGCCAGATGGAGGCCTGATTTCCCTAATGAACATCATCTCTGACGGACCATAATCCCCATCATGCAGACAGCATCCCACTGCAAAACAGACCTGGCACTGCTTGGCCATAAAAAGAATGTGCAGCACCTGCTCTACAGACTGTGGGCCCAATCCTGATCTCACTTACAGCAGGGTATTTCCACTGAAATCAACGTGTAACTGAGCTCAAAGTCAAGGCTTCTGTGCACGGGGTATGCACACCCACACCATCATCAGCATTAAACAATCATAGTCTACTAAGGACCATTGTACTAACCAGAGTGATGGGGTTGCACCAGGCATCACATAGTGAAGTTCCCAGATCTGGCTCAATCCTGCAAATCCACAATTTTCTTGGGTAGCCCATGGGCGGAGCCAGGTAAGGTCAGGGTGTGCACCCTTTTGCATGTCAATGGAGAGTTTGAGAGCACAGAGTACTAGGGTGGTTTGTCCATCCTATCAACCTGGCCAAAGAGCATGAAATACCTGTTTTGAATATAATGAGTGACTGAAGAAAAGCCAGACCTCTGTGACATTATGCCAATACGCTGTGCCTAATGCTCATTCATGACTCAAGACCTTTTACACTGCTCTGGCCGTGACTGTAAATGTCATTTATGACTACTTTAAGGGAACGTTACACTGCCAGACTGGTGTAAAGTGGCTTTTTTGTAAATGAGAATCAGGTCCTCACTCTTTACACTTAAAGAGACAGGCACAAAGGCTCTGTCTGCATAGGAAAATCTAACATCTATGTTCCAAGTGCTGTTTGCAGACACACACCACAGCTTAGCCGCTCTAACTGATGTGTTTCAAGCTCTTTTTGGAGTGATGGTACAGGCCACTCTCTCCGCCACTCGGTGAGAAAAGGAGCTTCAAGGGCAGTAATTTTCCTGTACAACCTTTATGCAGGGATTCAAGCTGTGCTCTAAGTGCTAAGCCCAGAAAAACCAACTGCTGTGAGCCAGTGTATCTACCAGCAGGTGGGGAGAGATTCAGGTACACCGCATATACATGGACGTGCAGCACCCTTGAGGTGTAATACACACACCCCCTCCTTTGCACACACATAAATATACATCTTCCCCTTGGCGTACACACACACACTACCTTCACATTCCCAAGACACCTCAAACTCTACCCCCCCCCACCCACACGGAAGCAGAAAAAGAGCAAAAAGCATTGCCAAGGATAGTCTCATCCAGAGGCTCAGAGATGGAGCAATATTTAAAGCCAAGCAAACTTTTGTCCTACACAGCCTGTAAATGGCTCGATGCCAAGAGATCTCCCAGCCTTTCACTGCGCTCTCATTAGGTGTTTCCGCTGTGCTGGGTGTAAAAGCTGAGAGGAAATGTCCCATGGGAAACAGGAAATAATGAATTTGCCACTAATTCAACACTGTGTGATATTAAAAGAAAATTACCAAACACAGAGCCTGCTTGTATCCTTCTGATTTCCCATCTCCCTCTTCACTTTCCCCACCACTAGGAGTTCACACTCAGGGTCAGGGGAAGGGAAGCTGTATTGTCTGGAAACGTCACTGGAGCTGGAGATTTGAGCTGTTTTTTTCCTTCTCATAATAACAATATTTTCCCATCAAGTTTTGAAAGACAAATTATCCTGACAAGACCTTGCAGAGCCTCTGGCCCCCTATTTTTCTCATGACAGGCAGCAAGTGTTGGGATGGCACATGGCAGGTCAGTGCTGTAATTGCAGGCTTCTCAGCTCCACAGAAAGCGGACACTAGGGCTGTCAGATGGACCAAGGCTTGCAGTGTGTTTACTGGGAAATGGAAAGCCAGCCACTTTAGAAGTCTAAAGTCAGGCTAAAGATCCCCGACTTTAGGAATTTTATCACTGTCTTTAAAGGAAGGAGGATCAGTCCCTGTTTGTTCATGGGAGACAATGGGTTTGTGCCGCAGATTAATTTAAATAGTGCTGTTCTTTCTGGGGATCAGGACAAACTGGAAGGAATTCAGAGAACAGCACCATAGTCATAAAGGGCTGGAGGGGCTGATTTATGAGGAGAAATGAACAACGCTAATTATGCAAGGCCGGGTTCCGAACTGCCATTCAGACAGGGCAGCATTTTACACCTGCTTTGCACAGGTGTAAATGACAACAAAAAGTGGAAGGCAGGGGAGAATGAAGCCAGTAGGTCTTGGCCGTACGGTGGCATGAGAAAAGTCAACAGTACTCGTTCTCCTCTCATTTATCTTAGTGTAATTCAGGAGTCGCCTATTGACATCAGTGGAGTTACATCAATATACAAACTCATGTAAGTGAAAGCAGAATCAGGCCCCACAAGATTTTTAAGGGTGTAAATACCAAGAAGGGGAAGGGATTTTGTAGGGTGATCCAGGGAGTCAGGACTCCTGCTGATGGGGTAAAATTGATCAAAGGAACATGCAGAAAAGCATCCTGGCAGTGAGATTTATTAGGCCACACAACAGTCTCCCAAGGAATGTGGAAGAATTTGGGGCATCTAGACAATTAGACAAAGCACAGAAGTAGACTAGAGAGCAATCCTGAATGGGACCCATCTTCCATTTCTAATGTTCTATTATTCTAGAATTACATAGTCACTTAGCAGTCACTCTACAACCAAGGCTACTGAGGGAGTTTTCTCCTCTTTTCTTAAAAGATTGCCATAAATTTGGTGCTTTGCAAAGTGATTTACCTGAATTGACACTACTAATTGGTGTTTTCCAGACCCAGGGCATCCATGAGTGTTTGCAAGTGTGTGACCCATAGAAATGGCAACATGCCATCTCGGGGCACAGGAGGCAGCTGAGCTCAGACACAGCACTCGCAATGGCAACAGACAGGTAGAAGGTAAAAATCTGCCAGCCAATCCGGCAGAGATGAAGCCTTGCCAGCTCCCACTCATTCTGATTCACCCTCCGGCCCCCAGCCTCCACACACAGAAGTCTACCTCTGCTGCTCGTCAATCCATCACCCCCCTGACTGAACCGGAATTTATCTCCAGTTTTCTAATTGTGGATTTTGGTTTATTTTCCATCACCTTCCTTGGTTAATTTCCAGACAGTCTGTAGCTAATTTAATTTCTATTTCAAATGATGTCCAAAAAAAGGGATCCAATTAAAATGCTGTTAGTAGATGGAATGACTCACCAAGAAAAGCAACAAACCAGAACATTTTTGTGAACTTGACAATAGGAGATTTCATCCCTCAGTGACGTTAGCCACAGTGACCATCACCTCTGCAAGCAGGGTTAAGCATAACACATGCCCACATGCTAGGGCACACATCTCTAACCAGCTGACTCCTCTACCTAGTGAATGCACTTGCCATGCAAACATGTCCTGCTCAATACTGTAGCTGGGACTCAAACCAAGAGCCTGTGATCTGTAAGCAGTGATTGTTGCAAGTGGGTTAAATGAGAGTGTCCTGATGGCTAAACCGTGGTCTTATGAACTTCACACTGGAAAGAACTCAGGCCCGTCTGCTCTAATTTACAAGCCCCCTCATTTGAGCTCCAGGACACTGTCAGTTAGCTGCAGTCATAGCTCCGTGGGGCTCCAGCAAAGGGTGACATAGTCATACTTGCTGGAGAAGGTCTAATATTCGACACAAATGCTAGTCATAAGGTGCTAGATTTTCTACTGAACTCACAAGCGAGCAGCTCCCATGAAGAACAATGTGTAAATGTCAGCTTTTGACAATCTGTCCTTGTGCTATGTTGAGTTAGTCTCAGCTGCGAGTTAGCATCTCCTGGCAAAGCTGATCTGGTCTCAGTCAAGAGTCTGCTCCCCTTGATAAGAGTCAAAACAATATAGTCTCCACTGAAAGTCACTGTGTAAGTCTTACACTTCCCAAATCAAGAAAGTGAAAGATTCTTGGTGCTGCTGGTTGCAATGAAGGATTGGAACTGTCTCTATAATTATAGCCCAATGCCCTTCATCCATATTCACCTCCACCACCTAGACACCCCATGTATTAATTACCTGCATGACAACGTGATAGTTACTGATCACTTTGTACCTGATATTGTCAATGAGAAGTTGATGGGATTCTTTGGTGAGAATCATGGAAAGGGTGTAAGCCAAGTATTCCACCTTCCTCTCTGCTGCATACTGTTTCAAGATGGTGAAAACTTTCTCTTTTATCTCTGGCTGATCTCCAAGAATTTCATCAGCCTGTGTGGGAGTGGTACAAAGATACACATTAATAGAGGAAGAAACTGACATGAAACTCAATGGAAATAAATCCATCAGAAACACATACATAATTGTATTACCTGGACCAACACAAAAGAGAGGAAACAATTTACTTAAAAAACAATCAAACCCACCCTTTAACACCAAATGATCATGTTAGATGCTAGTGACACAAAATTAGGGCTCCCTAGGACTTCACAACTGTCCTTTATCACATGCGATGGCCAGTGAGAACTTTACAACAACAGCAAGATTAGAAATTCTCCTACTTTAAAAGCACAGAACCCCACACACAAGCTCAAAGATTACCTTCATTTGCAGTGTAGGGCATGACACAGTCAAGCAGTTCTGATTCTATCCTAACCCTTTAATTACTGCTTGATTACACAGAGTGATATTTTCTTGCTATTAATTTCTTAAAATGCTGCAGAAAAATAGGAAATTAACCTTAAAGAAACTCTTGCCTTGGTGCAGAAAGTGGGAAGGGGCCATGTTAGTTCATGGTTCCCAACCACTGGGATGTGTGCCACTGCTGGTACCTCAGATTTCTGTGACTGAGATTCCGAGCTCCCTTTCTCTGCCTTAATGAAGAGCCTTGATGCTAGTCTTCGGTGCATTTTGGCTAGCCTTCAGTCACTCAGTTACACATACTCTGACCCATAGCCGACCCTGGCAAGAGGGTCATGACCCTGATAAATCCCATCTCTGAGATATAAATAAATGGGGGGCATCAATAGGTACTGGCAGGTACAGCTGAGCTCAAGGTCTTAGTCTAGTTACTCTGTTACTACAGTTACCCTAAAAGATTGGAATCTGCTGTGTAAGCTGGCTTTGGAGCCATCTGCTCACCCTGGAATTTAAGACTTCAGAGAGTCTGCATTCTAGGCAAATGTTCTCTGGAAACAATAAATGCCAAGCAAGCAGAAAACTGTCTGAGATTCCCCCCCCACACCCTTGTTCCTCTTTTGTTTGGTTTTCCATTGGTGAAACATTTTCTGGGCCAAGCAGTGATCCCCAAATGCTGCAGGCATCTGACTCACTGGGGCAGGGCACTGCTAGGAAAGCTCTTAATCAGCTCCTGCCATCCCGTTACACTTACAAATACAGCTTGGAAATAGCCAGAGAACTCATTCACTCTCTGCTCCTGAGTAACAAAGGGACTGCACCTTTCCTTTAGTTGGGTTCTCTCCACTCCACAAAAATATCTAAAATGAGCAGAAAATAAAACCCATCTGAGAAGTGCCACGTGCTGGGTGACAGAGACCTTTACATAAGAAAAGGAGCTGTTGCCTCCTGGTCCTTGTTCCACTTTGAAGTTCTCCAAAGTCACTTCTCACAGGTGTTTCTAACCTACATCACAAACCACAAGGTACTTTCCAATTTGAAAAAGCCATCATGTGACAACTAATGAAATTCCCAGTAAGCAGCAGACATTTCAAGGTTATTAAATCTGGAGCAGTAAAGACAGCAGTTACACAGCATACAGACTCACATGCTCCTTACTCTCAAGGACCAGTGCAGTGTTTACAATGAACCTGGTATTTTCAGTGGGCCAGATTCTGAGGTCCTCCTGTTAAAGTTTTTTCTGAGTCAGGACTTCAGGATTTAGCCCAAAAGAAATTATAAAAACTGGTCATATAATGAAAATTCTGAGCCAGAATCCTGGGTGCCCTCTGGCTGCTCCAACCATAAACCCAGCGATCTAGCGAGTTAAAAATTCCCCCGCCTAGAAGAATCCTTGGGGTGGAGCACAGCTACCAAAGCATCTCCCACACCACACTAGCTACTTTCCCCTCTCCTCTCTTCCCCATGCAGGGACATGACTTGGGAAAAGAAATTGGCAGGGCATCTCTACATCCC
Organism: Gopherus flavomarginatus; assembly: GCF_025201925.1. Taxonomy (NCBI): domain Eukaryota; kingdom Metazoa; phylum Chordata; order Testudines; family Testudinidae; genus Gopherus; species Gopherus flavomarginatus. The sequence goes on from NC_066625.1 coordinate 3,194,556, forward strand.
TGCAATTCTCAGCTCTAGAGTGGCCCCTTGGGCCATGGCCAACTGGGTGTAAAGTAGCACAGCTGGCTTGGCAGCCATAAGAGGGAACACAGGATGGGCAGTGGCAGGACAAGCTGCCCTTCCTTTGCCTTACTGAGGCACATAAATATGACCTGAAGGGGCTACGACTAGGGATAAGAGATGTTCAGTCTCCATGATCCGTTCAGTCCTTGACTGCCAACAAGGGGGCCTAATGGTGCAAACAGTATCATCTACCATTGGGAAGGGGACTGGGACCAGTCATCTCATTCATTACTCAGCAGCCACCAATCACTTGGGCACAGTTTACATTGTAAATTCTTCAGGCTAGGGACTGTCTTTTTCATTGTTATGATTGTCTGTCCAGTACCTGGCACACGCCTGGGTGCTCAGTGAATAACAACAGGAAAGAGTGACCTGGAACGGAAAGCCTAAGTATCATTATTATGTCCTGACAAAGCCCCACCCCACCTCACCATTCAGACAAAGAACAACAAGTGAGGAGGCCAGAACCCCATCTCTGGGTCCATTCTTCCCCTCAACTTCTGTAGCTCCCCTTGGAGTGGGCCAGACTGGAACATGAAGTCCAATAACACACAAGGAACATATCCCGGATCAGTGACTCAGATACTGGGAATGTTTGGATGCAGATTTTGAGCCCCCCAGGTCAGGGATAGAGCAGTGAGGGTTTGGGTTCATGTCCACAGCACAGCTAGCCATGACAATAACACCAATACTGGCACGTGAGTCACCCAGCCCCCTCCATGAGTGCTGTTAGCCCAGGGAATCAAATAAGTTAATGATCTAGCATTCAGTATAGGAAAAGCCTCCTGCATCTCGGGCTCATAGAGCACACAGCAGAGAACCCAGTGCTACCACAAGCACCCTTCAACATTTTAGCACGTGACCAGAGCTTGGACCCCAGTGATGTTGTGAAACAGAGGTGAGCTACTAGTGCATTCTGGGTAATAACATGCAGATGAGCTTCCCAAGCATCACCCTGCCCCCGGCTTTTTGGCTTATTCTATCCAGTTCTACCACCAGCAGCTCTAACTGAAGCAGCGTTTACCAATAAAGGATGGAGGGAAGCACTCTATTGGGTTTTATTATTTTCTGCAGCTTGTGGAAAATTAGGCTACTTAAAACATCAGAGCCATTACACTCTCGTTCCTGAAACCAGCAACCCACAAAGCTCTACAAACTCATTTCCTCTCAACACTCTGGGGAACAAGAGGCTGGATGAGCTGGTACAGAAACAAAGTATGTGGAGGGGTTCCTGCCTGCAAGCAGTGCAAACTGATTAAAGTTACTTAGAGATGCAGCAATCACACTCAGGGGCGCTCCAGGCACCAGCACGCCAAGCGCGTGCCTGGGGCGGCAAGCCACGGGGGTTGCTCTGCTGGTCGCCGTGAGGACAGCAGGCAGTCTGCCTTCGGCAGCATGCCTGCGGAGGGTCCACTGGTCCCGCGGCTTCGGCGGACATCCCGCAGGCTACCGCCGAATTCACAGGACCGGGGACCTCCCGTAGGCAAGCTGCTGAAGGCAGCCTGCCTGCCATGCTTGGGGCGGCAAAATACCTAGAGCCGCCCCTGACCACACATACATGGCTAAATCCAGCTCCACTTCCATGAATGGTCTCATTGACCTTACAGGCACACGCTGCATAAGAGCCTTTCCAAAATCATTAATGTGCTTGCTTCCTAAATTTTAATGACAATCATCCAAGAAACATTTACTGTGGTTTAATCCAATTGCATTAGACAGTGTAAAACATACCAACACCTTCATCCATTTGTTAATCCTCAATAATCAGGAGGTATCTGTCTAACATGCAGTGGAACTGCCTTTGGAATCATAAATTAAATGCATATTTGTGAGCCCTTAATTTAAAGCTTGACTGAAGAGCGAGATTCAGCTGATACTGACACATCTCTTTACTAATGTCTTGGTGTTTATCAGCTTGGGATCAACAAACACAACCCGGTTATTGGTTATTTCGTAACAGTATTTTAAAAAGTTACTTTGAAATGGAAAGTAGATTAAAGAAACAACTGTGATCAAATTTATAATTAGCAAGAGATGATGAGTTTGGCAAATTACCCACTGGGTAACCATCAGGAACACAATGAAGCTGTAATTACTTTGATTTTTTTCTTTTGCTGCAAAATAAGAGCTAAATTTTTTAAAGGCTGATATGATAAAATTCTAAATGAATATTTAGATACTGAAGAGAAGGACATCTGGCCTTACAGATTATCGCTTGACAATAATTATGTTTTCATGGTGAAAAATTAATAATACTTGTCTCTTCTCTTCAGCCTTCCATCCAAAGATCTCAACACCCTTTGCAAACATTAATTCATTCTCACAATCCTCATCTGTAAAATGATGGGGAAACTGAGGCACAGAAAGGGGAAGTGATTTGCTTATGGTCACCATCCAGATGGTCAATGGCAGAGCTGCATATAGAACCCAGGAGTCCTGATTCCACTCTCACTAACCCACGTTTTATCCAAATGTAACTCCACTGACTTCTATTAGGGTCACACTAATTTACACAGTCATAAATGAGAACAAAATCTGGCCCCAAGTCTCTTGACTCCCAAGCCTATGTTTTAACCACAAAACCATCTTCACAAATCAGGCTCCTCCCACAAGACCATCCCTCTTCTCCTTTTGAAGACATTTCTGATAACAGTAAAAGAGAATGTCCCCAAAACTTTCCTCTGGGAACCCTTCCACTGCACAGATAGAATCCATGCATGGGAACATTCTCATTTCCAGCTGGATCTGAGTGGCACACCCCTGATTTTCAGACATTCAGAGAACCCACATCTCAAACTGAAGTCAATGGGAGATGGAAGCGCTCAGCCCAAAGTCAGCCCCCAACATTCTGCCTGGCACTGAAAATACTATACACACCAGAAAAACTGTAGCAGGCAATGAGAGCCTAAGGCATAGCTGGGCTGTCAGGACTCTGCCTTCAGCAAAAAGTGGCAAGAGAAAGTCAGCTCCACAGGTTCCCTGCGACTTACATGGTGGAAGGGAAATAACAGGAAATGGTCAAGACACCAGGCAAGTCCTCCTTGTTTATGCATGAATATATGGGGTCCAGCCTTGACCAGGAAATAGCCGCAACCCAGAGCCCCTGACCCAAATCACATCTGGCTCCCAATATTTGAGCACACCTGGAGTGACTGACAGATTTATATGGAAATCACATAAAACTCAATGACTTGAGTGGAGATACCCTGATTTACACCAGCTGAGGATATGGTCTTTTGGTCTTTGCATTTTGTGAACAAACCCAATGCTCATGGTAAAAGTCCAGGGGAGTTGAATTCCTGAGACCAGAAGTGTCCCAGTTTCACTCAACTCAAACATCGGTGACTCCAGTACATGAGAAAAGGGAAAACAAGGATCTATATTATCCAAATCTGATAAGATGTTACTGGACAGATTCTGTCAGTAGAGCTCAATCATGAACAATACTTTGTGTGTTGACTCTGTGTGCACCCCTTTATTGAGTGAAGAGCTCCCCTAAATGCTCTAATAACAATCATCTATGAACATGTGGATCTGGCCATTTTTACCACAGCCTCCTTCCCTTCCCCAGCTTTAGTCAGACTCATAGTGCCCTGCTAGACAGCCATCTGGCCCTGCACCCTTGGTTTTACCTTCTTGTTGAATTCCTGAGCCTTCTGTTTTCTCTCTTGGTGGATGGTGTCAGCGTTTTGGACAAATCCCCGTACACTGCTGCTGGTCCATCTCTGCACCCGCCCAAGCCGCAGCAGCCCCAGTCTCAGAGCCTTCCCTTGGCAGGATTTGATCATGGCAGCTGCTGCTTCATAAAGCTTCACTGGGATCCCGTTGACTTCTAGCATGTAGTCTCCCGGTTTGATTCCACACTCAGAAGCAGGTGAGTCTGGGGCTACGCTCTCCACTTGCAGGGCGTTGCCACTGTTACACATCAGGCTGAAACCAAACTTTCCATCCGGGCCAGGATTGACATGCATCTGCTGGATGCGTGAGACCACTCCAATGCTGGGAGGCACATTCTCACACTGCCTCGCTAGGTTGATGAGAGTCTCGCAGTTCATGGCAGAAACATGCTGGCCTTCTATCTCCAAGATCTGGTCTCCTGGCTGAAGACCAGCTACATAAGCGCTGCTGCCTTCTTCTACCGCAAGGATGTAGCAAGGACCATTTCCACTTATTTTAAACCCAAACTCTTCAGGCCACCCCTGATTGGTAGCCGGCATGGTTGTAACTGGAGAGGGAGAGAAGAAAAAAAGTTGTCAAATTGTTTCCCATACAGTAAGAACATTAGGTCCAGCTGATATTATTTATATAGGATGCCCTCTGGTGGGAATTCTAGTCTGCTCTGCGTTCTCATCCCTTTGGAAAGAAAATGCCCATGATAGGGTGGGGAGAAGATCCTTTTTATCCCTCCCTAAAAACTGCTCCTTATCCTTCTAGTCTAGTCCTTTTGTTTCCTTTGGAAGCAAACTAACTGTCTTTTACCTGCGCAGTGAAACCATCATTTCATATTCCTGGTAATGTCACCCTAAAAACCAGGTCACACAAATGACTCAAAATGGCTTACTATAACAAATATTTCTCATTACACAATGACTGCAAACATATCTGTATTAGAATTTGCCATATCCTCTAGATCTTGCTGGGATGAGCACTCACGGGCTTCACGTGGGGAAGGTGACATTGCACTCGCACCAGTCTGGCAACGACCAGGTAAGCTGCAACACCCTTTATGTGGTACTGACTCACTTTCAGTATAATGAAGGGTAAACCCAGAATTTAAGAAGAGGATGTATGAAAGGCCTGATGCATGAGTAAGAACAAAGGATCTGATTCTGCATCTACTGAAATCAATGGTGTGATATTGGCAGGCCAGGTGCCAGCTCTTGCCTAGGCTGCAGGCATCAGCTAAGAACTGCAGCTAAGAACTGGCAAACTCAGAACTGGAGACCAGACCAGTTCACTTATGTGTTGCTCAACATAGGTATTAGTCTTATAAGAATGCAGTTAGTGTTTAGAGTCTATAGAATGTTTGTATAATGCTGATTATTTGTAATGTTTGTATTCCATGCTACAAGGAAATATGTAAGTTTTGCTTTGCAACTTTGAAAATGTTTGCTCTAAATTTGTGACCTGAAGGGTGTTTCCTCCAGCCCATCCAGAAGAACTATCGAAATCAGATGGGCCATCAAGGAACATTGCAATACAAATAATTGATGAATGGCCCTATCGCACCTTGGGAATGCTACATGCAAGGAAGCTCATCCTATGGACTTGGAGGCTGAAGGAAATAAATCAAAGACACAGGAAAGTCTTCCATCTCTTTGCTGTTTGAACTCTCACAGGCCAGAGACACCAAACTGAAGTCAGAGATTCCCCCAAGGCTATGCCTGGGTCCACCTTGAAAGAATCTTGTATTCACCGATTACTACAACTGTCACTCTCAGGATTTAGATACCAACTCATTTTTGTGTGCATGTTTTTTTCCATTAACCTGTAAATAACTCCCTTCTTTCTTTTTCCTAGTTAATAAAACTTTAGATAGTTTATTACAGGATTGGCTACAGGTGTTGTCTTTGGTGTAAGATCTAGGATACCAGTTGATCTGGGGTATGTGACTGAGGGCTTGGCTACACTCAAAACTTCAAAGCGCTGCGGAAGGAGTGCTCCCACGGCAGCGCTTTGAAGTGCGAGTTTGGTCGTGGCACCAGCACTGAGAGAGAGCTCTCCCAGCGCTGCACGTACTCCACCTCCTCATGGGAATTAATTTGCAGCGCTGGGAGCCGCGCTCCCAGCGCTGGGGCACTGTTTACACTGGCGCTTTACAGCGCTGTATCTTGCAGCACTCAGAGAGTGTTTTTTCACACCCCTGAGTGAGAAAGTTGCAGCGCTGTAAAGCACCAGTGTAGCCAAGGCCTGGTTTCTTGGGACTGGAAGCAATCTGAACATTCTGTGATTTTTGGTGTAAGTGACCATTTATCACTACATAAAGCTTGCCAGGGTGGCAAGACAGACTGGAGAGTCTAAGGGGACTGCCTGTGACTCTATGATGAGATTGTTATAGTGACCCAAGCGTTGAAATGTGTTGTTACTGGCTTGGTGAAATCTAATTATAGAACATACCCCAGTTTGGGGTGTCTGCCCTCTTTTTGACAGTCTGCCCTGTGGCAGGCACGCAAGGTCATGAGCTACTACAGAGAGCCTGATAAATGGCAAAACTCCCATTGACTTAATGGGAAAGTTCAAACCACGGAAGAAGTGTCAGGCTCACCAGCCATTAGTGTTTGTGGAAGAGGCACACATTTAAGGGGAAACTGGAACATGTGATCATCAAGGCTTCTTTAAACACTCCAGAGCAACATCCTTGAACCTCCTTCTCAGCCGCACTGGATTCACTAAATAATTTGTAGGCACATCCATTAACTGTCCTTTGATACTCGCTAAATAATTTGCATACAGACTCACTTGCTCTCCTTTGATCCAGCCTCTCTATGAAGATGCCGTTTACTCTCAGATTTATTTATTACATATTATTTAACTATTATTTTGAGTTACTCCTTCATCTGTAACAGCCCTTTCACTAAGAATAGCAGGGGCAGGGTTGGTGTGTAAATAGTATCTTGATTTATCACCTAAAGTGGCTGTCTTCTGCCTTTGCATTTATGGTCAGAGTCCTACTCCAGTCCACGCTCATCCCCAGTACAGAAGCGGACGTGTGAAAGAAGCCATGGCATCATCATTTCAGCTGGTCTTTCATCCAGTGACTATCGGGCCAGCTTGACTCTTCTAACTCCAATTTTAGTGACAAAATTATGTTTTCTCTTCTCACTGAAGTCCTGAGGAGCCCTCCTTACATTTTTATCATTTGGAATTCAGCAAGAGATTACAAGCTTTTTAATATCCTATTAGAATCCAAGTAGGTGAAAGACAAATATCTCTAACCTCCTCCTCTTGGCAGGGATGACATGGAGCAGCTTGCTCACAGGGGAAAAGGATAGTTGGGGGAGAGAGAGAGAGATCCATTACTATAGAAATCTATATTAATAATCACCGTCTGGATCTGCTGCTGCAAATAGCTACTTGAAGCTGTGCTGTAAGGGAGGATTGTCTTACAAAGGAATATTAAAAGAACTAAACAACAAGCAGTAACTAAAGGAGAGAGAGAACAATTCTCTGTGAGCATTGAACAGGTGAAAATGTCCAGGAGAGAGCATAATAACGGTGAAACAAGCCTGTGATTAATGGGGTGAAATTAAGCAAAGGAAAATTTAGCCTGAATATCAGGAGAGCTATTAGGTTGTGGAGTGAGCTCCCTAAGGGAAGTTTGGAGACCCCAGACAGGGGCCATATAAGCAGGGAGACAGACAGACTTCAGGCTGGACATCTGAAATGAGAGATTATGTACTAGGGAACAATGCTGCTTTGGCTAAAGGGAGATGGACCAGGTGACCACCTACAGTAGGTCTTTTCCAGCTCTAACTTCTATGAATCTGTGATATGAGAAAAGACTTACAGAAATCTGTCCTCAGAGGCAGGCCAGCCAGGCTCTCACAAAGGGCATGTTTGTCCTCCTGAGGTTTCAGGACTGTCTTCATTCTCATCCGTTTCCTTCAGAAGCACATACCACTGATCCACACAAATTCTTTTTACTCCTTCAGACAGTCAGGTCTGATCAGCTGCTATATCCACAATCCAGCATTCAAGGTGCACTTCACTGGGGAAGAATAGCCTATACGCTATTTTTTTTTTCCCTTAAGGCCCCCAATAGTGATTGAACTGGCTAAACACTTATGTAAGGCACCTTAGTGGTGAAAGTGTTGAGATCAGCCGTATAAAAAGATATTAATTCTAGCAGGATTTCATTTTTCCCCACTCACTACCACAACAAACTGCCATTAAAATGACCTTCCAGTCTCCTTAGAACAGAAGAAGTTCCCCTCAAGATGCTGCGTGTTAGCTTCATGCATATTTTTCTTACTCTGTTTAATCTCACTGTCACCCCAAAGAGAACTGCAGACTGATTACAGTGTTAGTAATGGCTTTGTCTCACGCTGACCTGAGACTGAAGACCTATAAGTGGAATTAGAATTTGAAAGGAGTTAAAATGGATTAGAGCCCAAGCAGGGAAATCTACTACCAGGGCGGGTGCAAGGATGTTTCAAGACCTAGGCGAAACTTCCATCTTGCGCTCGCCCACCCCCCCCGCAAGCTCTGTGGCAGCCCTTCACCCTAAGGCACACCCCCTAGGGCAGCTTGTGGCAGCCCTCCGCCCTAAGGCACACCCCCTGGGGCAGCTCCCCATCCTCCGCCCTGAGGCACACACCCCCGCAGCAGCTCCCGTCACCAGCTCTGAGGCACCCCTCCGCAGCAGCTCCTCCCAGCCCGGGAAACCGTGGGGCAGCTCCCTGCCCCAGCTCACCTCTGCTCCGCCTCCTCCCCAAGCATGCCGTCGCTGCTCCACTTCTCTTGCCTCCCAAGCCTGGGAGTGAGAGAAGCAAAGCAGGGCGGCGTGCTCAAGGGAGGAGGTGGAGCAGAAGTGAGCTTGGGTGGGGAGTTCCCCTGAGTGCCGCCTCCCCCCTTACTTGCTGCAGATGGCCCTCTCTGCGCCCCTTTGCCCCAGGTCCCTCCACCTAAATGCTGACAACAACCAGGGCAGCCGAAGATCTGGCCACCGCGGTTGTCGCTGAAGGACCCGAAATGCCACCCCCCAAATGCTAGTGCCCTAGGCAACTGCCTAGGTCGCCTAATGGGTTGCACCAGCCCTGTCTACTACCCACACTAGCAAATCAAAATAGACAACTATGGGATGTCAAAGCAGCACAAATACAGAGCGAGAGAATGGCCAGAATCACTGTCCTGGCCTGGTCCTGCAACCAGCTGTGTTGGGGAGAAAATCAGGGATATTGTGCTGAGTAGAAATGCACCGATACATATCTGGCACCCCGAAAAGCACCTCCCCCGGATGACTGCCGAGATCTAGGCTAACGAGTGTATTCAGAACTGTGTTTCCTACTTCCTATTCATGCTCGGCCCCCCATGCAAAGAAACCAGTAGCCATTCTCCTGGCTTGGCATGGCTGAGAGAGCTGGACACAGAGGGCCAGAAAGGCAGGGAAATGTGAGATAACATGGACTGAATATTAAACTGCTGTCTTCTGATTTTCTCCTTTGCTTCCTCAGCACTTCAGGATCCCTGGGCTTAGCAAGCTAAAAGATTTTAAGGTATTATGCCTCCTGCTGTGGCACCAGCAGGAGCTGGGGCCTGGGGTAGAAATCTGTGGGAGGGATATTACATCCCATTAGGAACCACACAGCAGGACTTTCTTCTGTTTTATGTGCCAATGTGGGCTGAATATCAGGAGAAACTGCCCAATGGTGACATCCAGAAGGGACTGGAATAGTCTCCCAAGGGAACTGGTGAGACCCCCCATTACTTGTGAAACTTGAAACTTGACAGGATAAAGCCTTGGAGAGGACACCATGGGGAAACAATCCTACCTTGCTCTGGTGGTTGTGATGCTCTGTCGGTCTTTTCCATCTCTAATTGTATGTGTTAATGGCCATAAATGTGTTGCTGCTCTAACATTCATAAGCATCCGTCCCCTCTCACCTTCTCTTTCTTGATTCCACAGCAATCATTACTTTTACAACAAATCAGTTTACCCATCATATGCACAAGGAGCCGAACCCTTCCCAATATAAACATGTGTGTGCTTTTACTGTTACTTTTGCCCTCATCTACACAAATGCAAAACCAAAGGGAAACAGAAATAGCGATGGGCTGTGAAGCACAGACACTGGAAATTTGAACAAGAAAAGCAGCCCAAAGAGATGTTTATGTGGAAAGTATCTGAACCTCTCAAATCTGGAAATGGGATTAGAGACCCAGACAGCTTAGGTTCTCTCACAGAATTCCCAGCAAACCCTGTCTTCCTTGCCTCATTGGGGTTCACAGACACACAGATGTACACACAGCCCAAGTTTATGCATGCACAGTTTTTCACGTGGAACATTCTGCATATACAAAATACTGTGTGAGAGCAAGTTATACTTGTGTACCTAAGTCAGGTAGTTAGATGTCTGACTACTCACTCTGAACACACAAATGCAGCTTGAACATAAATACTTTACTTTTTTGCTCATGCAAATATTAAGCATGAAAAATTGTGCATACAAATACCTAAGAGTAAAAACTGCCCTACTAATTCTGGTGTGGAGAAAGTAAATAAGGAAGTGTTATTTACTCCTTCTCATAACACAAGAACTAGGGGGCCACCAAATGAAATTAATAGGCAGCAAGTTTAAAACAAACAAAAGGAAGTATTTCTTCACACAGTCCACAGTTAACCTGTGGAACTCTTTGCCAGAGGATGTTGCGAAGGCCAAGACTATAACAGAGTTCAAAAAAGAACTAGATAAATTCATGGAGGATAGGTCCGTCAATGGCTATTAGCCAGGATGGGCAGGGATGGTATCCCTAGCTCTGTTTGCCAGAAGCTGGGAATGGGCAACAGGGGATGAATCACTTGATGATTACCTGTTCTGTTCATTCCCTCTGGGACACCTGGCATTGGCCACTGTTGGAATACAGGATACTGAAGTAGATAGATCTTTGGTCTGATCCAGTACGGCCATTCTTATGTTCTAATTTTAGAGGATGTGTTGAGGCTTATCTGAAAATTTGCCCCATTCAGTCAGTAAGCATTTCTACATCCTTAATCAGGAGGGATAATATTTGATCTTTTCAGATGTGTGACTGACTGCAATAAAGTGTGCAAAATATTCACAACAAACATGAAGCTGTTCAGAATAGGAGGATTTTTTCTCATTTGGCATGAACTCAAGAAGACATGTTTTTCCAAAAATATTTTCTTCCTCTGATGTATTTGGGGGTAAAAAATTAGGCCCTGTTATCAAACCAAAAAACAACCCATTTTTGAGCAGAGCTGTCTACATGCAGGGGAATAAAATTGCTCAGAATTAAATAGTGAACAATTCCACTCATAATTTAGTGAATACAGGGATTGCCAGACTAGATCAGACCCAAAGTCCATCTAGTCCACTATCCTGTCTCCACCAGTGGCCAGTACCATATGTCTCAGAGGAAGATGTAAGATTCCCACACATCTGTCTACTCTTCACCAGTTGTGTACGTCTTGAGATGAAATTCTCGATATCTTGTGGCCATTGAAAGTTCCAGCTGTGCAGCAGCCCACTCAAACAGCCCTCTCCCTCCATAGGCAGTGTCATAGTGCATCACCTCAGGACCAACTCCTCCTGGCATTCCATGAGATATACTTCATGCCAATCATTTTGCCCAATCTGAGATGTCTCACTTATTTCTAGCTAATGGTTGGAGTTCCTATTGATTCTGGTCCTTCCTGGTTTCTGTGATATGTGCAACCTTGTATTTACCTGGGACACTGTATACATTTCCCAGAACTCAAGAAGAGGTCTGCGTAAGCTCAAAAGCTGGTCTCTCTCACCAACAGAAGTTGGTCCAATAAAAGATACGACCTCACTCATGTTGTCTCTCTAATATCCTGGGACCGCCACGGCAACAACAACACTGCACATGTGCCCCTAATCCATTTTAATGCAGCTTCAGTCTCTTCAGTCTCTGGCCAGGCACAGAAAATCAGCAGCAAACAGCAGCTTTATCTCCTGGAGGATTGTCTGTGTGTTTACTTCCTAACTACACTCTTCCTTCTACATTAAATATTGTCACTGCTGCAGGATGCCTAGAGCAGGACAAGGCAGCATTTAACATCAAAGGCTAATGACTGACTTCTCACTCTGCTAACTGGCCAATGTACATTCCTGCTCTCCTCTAGCAGTGTGGTCTGTCTATGCATTTCTACTGTGCCCCTTACTCTCCCCTTCCATAATCCCACCCAGTTTGCTGCTGATTCCTACACTGGCTGCCATATTACCAGGTGCAAATTTAACTTCTCTTGATCAGGGAATGGAGGAAGCTGATAAGGGATCTAGGTCATGGTAGAAATGCTGAGCTATGGGAAGATCACAGATGTGAAGAGTTGTGGGGGAGGGGCGTCTCAACCTAGTTCCCGATTGGCATTTGCTCTCATCACAAAGTACACTATTTAGCACAGTTCAGCAAACTGTCAGTCTCTGCTCTGAAGAAACTGAGGCAGCGGCTGAAACAGGAAAGTGTGTTGCAGACCAGTATCCTGGCAGAAATGAATGGAAATTGAGGAACCCAAGACTAGTATAAAATAAGGTGCTATAAAGCAGAATTGGGGTGCCTGGATAGAACTCACAGGGAATACTTGACTAAATCTCCAATAGTCATGGGTGCTGCAGGTCTGAACTGAGGTTAATTTGCAGAGTTGTGAGGACTCATGACTGGATTAACACAGGGGGCTGCAGGTTAGGATTGAAGTTCACTGGCAGAGTTGAAGGCGGGACCCAATGGCTGAAGTAGCAGGGGATGATCCAGTTCAGGACTGAGACACACTGGCAGAGCTGTGAGCAGGAGTTTGCACAGCATCTCTCCTCCATATGCTTAGCTCTTCCAGCTCCTCACCTTCATCACCACCAAAATCACACAATAGCAAAAATAAAGGAAAAATTTCTAGTACAGAACTGCTCCCACTTCTGCACCAGTACGATCAGAGACACCCCAATGTTTGTCAGGCACCTGCAGCATGTCTAGTTAACATGGCATGGGTGTCATTGATTAGAAAAGAGCTAGAAACCCTTATAGCTTATAATTGGCCTTATTAAGACTATGAAGAACATAGCACCTGGTGACAGCTCTTATGTAAACAACAAAACCAAATAGTCTTACCATGTTCATCCAGATACCTGCAGAATAGAGAGAAAAGACCAAAATACACTGGGATTGCAAGAGGAAAGCCTCTTTGATTTGTGGGACCTCCTTTTAAAAAAGTCCATAACAGAAAATTTGTTTTGTTTCAGCTGGTAAAAAAAATCTTGACTTGGAGCACCAGCTGGTGTATTCACTGCCCTCTGGTGGTGACACAGAAATAAAAACAGGAATTCTTGGAGAAAATTTCTTTAGCTATTAAACCCACTCATTATGAATGAAGGTCATTAATTGTGATGGATTTTCTTTTTCAGCATGTCAAAAAACCTTTGTCTCCTTTGTCAATAAATGTTCAATGTAACTAGGTAATTTAAAGCACCAGACACGGGCTTGACACTGAATTCCGGCCTTTGGTCTGCAAACAGAGCTTCCACAGGAATTAGTAATAGCCAGGGATCTCTGAGCTAAAGGCTAAAACTCTGGATCAGAAAGAAGACTCATTTTGTTTCCTAATAGACCATCATCCAAACTTGTGGATGAGACAGCCTGGTATGCGGTGATTGCTCAGTGCAGCCTTTGGATTAAATTATCTTTACCTACTTCAGATTCAAACTCATCCTAATATTATTATATTTAGCAGGTGACTTTTTTTTATCTGAGAGTCCTAAAAATAATATCAAGCTGGTGCATCTGTGCCAGCATGCAGCCTTGGTGGCTCTGCGGTATTCCTACAATTATTCCTATTTATTTAGCCAGCTCTATAGCAGTGCATGGCACTTTGCAGTCTCTGCCCCGAGGATCTTACAACCTAAATTAGACTTAAACCAAGGCTCCTGAACCATGCCCAACCAAGGGTCCCATTAATAACTCTTCAGGGGAGCAAGGGCCAGGCCTAAACTGTACATACAAATAACATCACAAGGAAATACACACACCCAGAACATCTTCTTGCACTTGAATCAATGAACAAAACTTGCTGGTTGCTTGTATCCACCAGCAGTAAGAACCTGTGGTTCCTTAGCTTTGTCCTCCCTCTATGATAACAGGAACAAAATGACTGTGGGCTGCATTGTAGCCTACAGGACACCACACCAGACCTTTGGGTTACACTTTGGGATAGGCGATGCCCTAAAACTAATATTTTTGCTGCATTTTCTGTCTCCTCCAGTTTTACTTTGGCACTTTCCTTGTCAGGAATTTACCAGTGAACTGGTTTCCATTGCCCCCAAAAATTACCTTCCGGCATTCTGAAGCTCTCTCTGTCTAGAAAAACTATTTTACTCTCAGTATGAAAGCAGCCCATGCAAGGCTTACCTCTTCTTCACAGGGTCTAGCCAGTAGCAGATTGGAATAAGGAAAATTACCAGACAAGACCATCGCAACAGCTTCAAAGCTTTTGGATCAGTTACACGCTGGTGACAACTACCTGAGTTTCTATGGCAAATTCTATCTGAGTACAGTAACCTAATAGGCCATTCATCAGCAAGCCGACCTAAAGAGCTTTCTGGAGAACAGGAGTACAAAGTGTGCCGGGAAGGCACAGGAGCGATTTCAGCTAACACTGTCACCATGCTTGGAACAAGAAGAAAATTCTCAGCCTCTTAAAACTTTAACCAGTTTAAACCTTAGATAGATGTAAACCAGAGGAGAATTTAGGAAGCAACCTCCAATTTATTTGCACGGGAAGATGCTGCTCCCCTTAAACAGTGAATTAAATTCATCCCTGTTTTAACTCCATGGGTGTACAGCAGATACAACACTTTGGTGACTGCAGAAGCACTGTACAACCAGTGGAGATATATCTCATAGCTCCTACAGAAGCCAAAGGGTTATTTGCTTAAGAAAATGTTTCTCCTAAGAAAGCTGCAGGAAAGTGGAGGCAGCAAATCAGATGAATTCTATGCTACTTTTTCAACAAACGCAAAGAATGCACATACTATATATCTGTGTTACACATAATCTTTCCTCTTGGGTCTCAGCATTTCCAGGCGACCTCAGCTTTCTGGATCCATCTAGCAGTGCACAGTGATCAGAAGGAAATTCAATGGGAATCTTTGAGAATCTGAGACCCAAACATGTATTTACAATAGGGCTGTCAAGCAACTAAAAAAATTTATCGTGATTAATCGCACTATTGAAAAAATTAATCACAATTAGGGTTGTCAAGCAATTAAAAAAATGAATCGTGTGATTAATTGCACTGTTAAATAATAAAAATACCATTTCTTTAAATATTTTTGGATGTTTTCTACATTTTCAAATATTGATTTCAGTTACAACACAGAATACAAAGTGTACAGTGCTCACTTTATATTTATTTTTTACTACAAATATTTGTTCTGTAAAAAATAAAAAAAAGTATTTTTAATTTACCTAATATGAGTACTATAGTGCAATCTCTTTATCATGAAAATTTAACGTACAAATGTAGAATTATGTACAAAAAAAACAGCATTCAAAAACAAAACAATTTAAAATTTTAGAGCCTACAAGTCCACTCAGTCCTAGTTTTTGTTCAACCAATTGCTCAGACAAACAAGTTTGTTTACAGTTTCAGGAGATAATGCTGCCCACGTCTTGTTTACAATGTCACCTAAAAGTGAGAACAGGCATTCGCATGGCACTGTTGTAGCCAGTGTCGCAAGATATTTACATTCCAGATGTGCTAAAGATTCATATGTCCCTTCATGCTTCAACCACCATTCCAGAGAGATGTTTCCATTTGATGACGGGTTCTGCTTGATAACAATCCAAAGCAGTGCGGACTGACACACATTCATTTTCATCATCTGAGTAGATGCCACCTGCAGAAGATTGATTTTCTTTTTTTGGTGGTTTGGTTTCTGAGCGTTGCTCTTTTAAATTTCTACATCTGAGCCTTGCTCTTTTAAGACTTTTGAAAGCATGCTCCACACCTCATCCCTCTCAGATTTTAGAAGGCACTTTAGATTCTTATTGCTGTAGCTAGCTTTAGAAATCTCACATTGGTATCTTCTTTGTGTTTTGTCAAATCTGCTGTGAAAGTGTTCTTAAAATGAACAACATGTGCTGGGTCATCATCCAAGACTGCTAGAACATGAAATATATGGCAGAATGTGGATAAAGCAGAGCAGGAGACATACAATTCTCCCTCAAGGAATTCAGTCGCTAATTTAATTAACACATGCTTTTTTTAACAAGCATCATCAGCATGGAAGCAGGTCCTCTCGATGGTGGCCAAAGCATATGAATTTTTAGCATTTCTGGCACGTAAATACCTTGCAATGCCAGCTACCAAAGTGCCATGTGAATGCCTCTTTTCACTTTCAGGTGACACTGTAAATAAGAAGCAGGCAGCATTACCACCTGTAAATGAGAACAAACTTGTTTGTCTTTGTGATTGGCTGAATAAGAAGTAAGACTCCATGGACTTGGGGGCTCTAAAGTTTTACATTATTATGTTTTTGATTGCAGTTGTGTAACAAAAAAAATCTATATTTGTAAATTGCACTTTCAGGACAAAGAGATTGCATTATGGTACTTGTATAAGGTGAATTGAAAAATACTATTTATTTTATCATTTTTACAGTGCAAGTATTTATAATTAAAATAATAATATAAAATGAACACTGTACACTTTGTATTCTGAGATCTAAGAAGAGACTATAGAGAGGCATTTTTCCTTTAAAAAATAAGGCTTTCCTTCTACATTAAACTTCATTCTGCACTAGTCTGGATTCTGCTTTCTCTCCACGGCACCAATGACTCCTTAAAGGCCTAGAATTAACATTTAATTATCTCAGATTCTTAGTTCAAAGGAAGGAAACACAGGTATGTGTTGGGAGCGGAACTCTCTCTACTGCTTAGGTCAGCTGGATAAGGGCAGCTCCAGTCACTTTCTGGCCTTGTCTTGGTTTAACCTCTCAGCAGCCATTCTCATTATGTTCCATAAAAAGAAATAACACAAATGGAGTCAGTATTAAGCAGATAGTTAGGAGTCAGGGTGCCCCGGTTCCAAAACCAGCCTGAGCCATCTGAAAGGGGGTTATTAGGAGAGTCTCAGTGCTAGAGGCTTATCCAATTACAACAACCAGCTGTAATCTTTGCAGCCTCTCATAACCCTGTCTCATGATTCTTGTTATATGTGGATGGCTGCTGCACTCTTCTTATATTTGTCTACCTTTCCTCTCATTAAACCTTAGTGATAAACTACACTGGGGGATTCTTCATCCCTTCCTTTTCCTCTGCCTCAAAGATCCTTGACTCATCAACCCCAACTGTTGATCTTGCCTCCTCCCATGACAAAAAACCCTTATTTCCCTTTCAGAAACTCTTCCCCACACATCAGAGGGGTAGTCGTGTTAGTCTGGATCTGTAAAAAGCTACAAAGAGTCCAGTGGCACATTATATCTGTTAGTCTATAACAGTGGTTCTCAAACTTTTGTACTGGTGACTTCTTTCACATAGCAAGCCTCTGAGTGCAACCCCCCCCCCTTATAAATTAAAAACACTTTTTAATATATTTAACACTATTATAAATGCTGGAGGCAAAGCGGGCTTTGGGGTGGAGGCTGACAGCTTGTGACTCCCATGTAATAACCTCGTGACCCCTGGAAATGTCCCGACCCCAGTTTGAGAACTCCTGGTCTATAAGGTGCCACAGGACTCTTTGTTGCTTTTTCCCCACACATGTACTCCTGGCTGCCACTCTACCCATCTAGGGGTTGGAACCAGGAGCAGAGAAGTGGGTCAGAAAGACAGTACACATCCAGGGGGTCAGGGCAAGTTTCTGGCTGAGGGAAGGTAGGTAAAATAGAAAGCACAGGCCAGGAGATAGATCAGAGAGGCTTTTCAGCAGTTGGGAGGCAAGTGTTGGGGGATCTGGGAGGGTTTCTGGCAAGAGCAGTAGGTAGATGAAGCAGGAAGCCCACACCAGGTGTGATATGTGAGGGTTTCTGCAAGCAAAGAAGTGGATCAAGTAGGAAGTGCATATATCTAGGACTCTCGGAAGGTTTTCTGACAATCACATAGGCAGTACTTGGAGTGAAAGGCATGGGTGGGTCACTCCATAATTGCCATATTCTGTACACTTCCTGGAAGCCATACTCACTGTCAGAGACAGGATGCTGGGCTAATTGGACCATTGGTCTGACCCAGTATGGCAGCTCTTATTGTCTAGTTCTCATGAGCTGTGCACAACAAGTAGGAATTGGGGAGAGCTTCCAACAGCAGGGGGGTTGATTTGGGGAAAATACTTGGGCTTTGCCATTGCACTAGTAAAAAATTGCAGCCAAAGAGATCTCAGTTCTGGACTTTGAATGCTTAAAGGGACATTATTAGGTTATAAATCACAGCATCATTACCAACCAGTTCACTAACTGGATTATTAACCTACCATTTTGCAGGGCTTCTCTACAATTTCCAGTGCCACTGAACTATAAGTAACATGCCCTGTTGTTATAATTGTGTTGGTCCCAGGTTATTAGAGAGACAGGTTCTGTGAGGTAATATATTTTATGGGACCAACTTCTGTTGATGAGAGAAACAACCTTTTGAGTTTACACCCTGCTCTTCTTTAGACCCAAGGAAATAACTTGTCCTGCATGCCATTATTACACAGTGCAGTGCTGGAACAGGTATTCCAGGAATGTGGGGATGAAGCAGATGCATGCCTCAGATCAAGGTTTTCTGGTCAGACTGGATAATTTGGTTTTTTTCCTTCAATAAATAAATGTATTTTTAATTTTCCAGATTGTACCTCCTCTTTGATCATTCTTGTTGTTGTTATTGTTGGCTGCCAATTTTTTGCTGTTTTATTGCTATGTTATTTTGTTTATAATTAGCTGGCAAGGTGCTTAGAGACTGAGAATAACTGTCTTTATATCTTAAAGTACATGACAGTCTTGGTCTCTCTTCTCAGAAGTCACTTCCATCCTACTGGATGCAGCCTCTGTTCAATTTTTCCATTCAGATTTAAATTTGTGGGCCGGTCTCAAATTTCACAGGGCTTAGCCTCCTGCATCCAGCCTCTGAGACAGTTACAGCCTCCTGTATTTCAGATATGTTGATGCAGCATCCCTGCATGATGACTTATCCCTGTGTCCAGGGGTGCGGAAATAATTTTTATAGTGGGGGTGCTGAAGGTGGAAACCATGTATTTGGGTTGATAACTACTTAAAGCCAGGGGGTGTGGCAGCACCCCTAGTTCCAGCACCTATGCCTGTATCCTTCTTATGATAACATGGCATCTTGCAGAGTTCTAACAAAACTGCTTCCTTCTGCTAGGGAGCGGCCTGTTGACGCAGTGGCAGCAATTTGAAGACTGGCATCATGCAGCAGTGGCAACAAACTCGCAGCATCAGGCAGTAGCAGACTAGGTTGTGACATCATGCGCCAAGTGGCAGATGGGGGCTGTGACATCATACAGTGGGTAGCACACCCGCATCACCACATCATCCTACAGGACAGTGTGAGGCTAGTGATGTCCTCGCACCACATGCCATGACAAGACCACACTCCCTGGGCAGTTTGGACAGACAGGGACAAATTAAACTTGGTTGGTTGCAGCCACTGCTGCAATGTCTTTCGGTCAGCAGACAACGAACTTCCGGTTGGGCTGACAGAACTTCCGGTTGCATAACGTCTTAGTAACCGGAACTTCCGGTCTCGTACGAGTCAGTCATGGCGGAATTCTTAAAGGTCCTATAATCGGAGCTCTGCCTCCTCCAGAATCGTCCCAGCGAGGGGCGGGGTCTGTAGCCTCCTGGTTACTAGGCAACGACCCCTCTGTGGCTAAACGATCCCCGAGCAGCCGCGTACTCGGCGCTCGATTAGCCAGACCTGGAGGGCGCGGCGGGAAACTGGCGGTGAGGCGCTCCCGCCGGCGGCCTCCCTCACCGCCGGGCTAGGCCCAGCCGCTTCTGAGGGGCCGGGCCCCGGCTCGGGCTGCGCCCCCTGGGACCGCGGTGTGTCCCGCCCTGCCAGTCCCGACATGTCCAGCGCCTGCCCGCCAGGCTCCGAGCCCGGGGCGGGGGCTGCCGCGCCCGGTCGTTGGCGCTGCCGTGGGGACGCTGCTGGGCTTATCTCGCTGGGGAAGGGGTTTAAGCCGCTCCCGGGCTGCGGCAAGGGGGTGCCCGGGGGGGGGGGTTCGCAGCAGGGCAGGGGGGCCGGGGTTATGAGCGCGCCGGTGCTCGCCGCGGGAGAGCTGTCCGCGGGAACGCGAGTGGGTGCGCCCGGCCCGGGACTGTCCCGTTGATCCCAGTGGCCTGGTCAGATACTCCGGCGTGTAGCTGTTTGCAGGCTCGGGCCCTGGGGCAGAAAAGCCTTTCGAGTGTGACTGGTGCAGCGGCTGGGGTGTGGTGGAGCAGTAAGCGGGTCTAGCATGGTGGGGACCTGAGTGCATGTATTCGTTGGAAGTCCAACAAACCTCCGTGTAGCAACATCCGTGAGACTTAAAAATATAGAAATGATGGCTTGTCAGGGCGGTACAAAACGGCAGGGGTCATTCGGCTTTCAACAGAGCTCGGTGCAACTCTGCCTTTTGCTTTCTGGTATTAAAAGGGAACTGAAATGCTGTTGTTTTTGAAATCTAGAATATCTGTAGATTTTTTGAATGACAGATTATTGCTATTACTTACATGGTGATATCCCCTATAGATCCCAGTCGGGGCTCCATTGTGCTAGGCATTATAGAAACATAACAAAAAGATGTTCCAGCCCCCAATAACTTACAGTCCAAGTAAAAGACAAGCAACAACAGGTGGATACAACAAATAAACAGGACACAAAGTAGGAGTGATAAATGCAGATGAGTACATTTTAAAACAAAGATGAAAATCAATGTATTTGTCTAGACTTCAGAGTTCTGAGTTTCCCCTGCTGCTGCTGTTTATTACAGTAGCATCCATTGGCCCCAGTCCGCATTGAGCCCTGTTATGCTGGGCTGTGTGTAAATAACAAATGGATTATTACTGCCCTAAAGGGGCTGATGCCAGTTATGGAATTCAGAGACGGCTCCTTGTTCTGGCTGTAGACGTTTCTAAAATGCTTTATGCGTGCTATTAGAGCTCTATAGAAATACATAAATAATGTTTTGAACTAGATTCTTTACCTCACTCTGAGCCATGCCAGAGTATTTGTGGAGATTTTCAGGACTTGTTTCCATCAGAATTGGTTACTGTTTAGAAATGTTTTGATAAATAATGTGCAGCTTTGCAATCCTAGATACAGCGCTTAGAGGCTAGGTACACACAGCAGCAGGCAGCACCAATAAGCTGCTTTTTTTGGTTGCAGGACTCTAGATGGACTTTTTGGCTCTCTTCATAATTTATCTGCTATTAGTTCTGGCTAGCGTTGTTCTAGTCTGCATCTATTCAGGAAGGAAAGAGAGTTTTCCTGCAAGAGGCCTCAGTTGTATAACTCAGGTAAGGAGTCTAACATTGGTCATATTCATGTGATGTTGTGGTCATGTCTCCCCAGTTTTGAGTATGAGTGCGGCCAGCACAAACTGAGCCTCCGGTTTTCAGCTTTGTCTCTCTGCAACTGGCTGGCTGCAGGGCCGGCGCTTCCATTTAGACGACCTAGGCGGTTGCCTAGGGCACTAGGATTTGGGGGGGCGGCATTTTGCCACCCTCGGCAGCAATTCGGCGGCGGGGGGTGCTTCCGCGCTCTGGGTCTTCGGTGGTAATTCGGCTGGTCCTTCACTCCGGGACCCATCACCAAAGTGCCCCAAAGACCGGGAGCCGCGGAAGGACACCCGCCCCCCTTGCCGCCAACAACTGGGAGTGCGGAAGGACCCCCGCCTAGAGCGCCAAATACACTGGCGCTGCTCCTGGCTGGCTGTGTTATGCACCACACTTAAATTTCTGAAAAGGATCATAATTTGTATGGATTTAAACATGTTTCTTACACTTATGTATATCACATAGTGCTCTGAAAACAGAAAAGAGCCTGCTTCTTATTTGTTCGGGAGGCAATCCTGGCCTATCCTCTGCTGGTTGTGGGCC
This sequence comes from Gopherus flavomarginatus, assembly GCF_025201925.1. NCBI lineage: Eukaryota > Metazoa > Chordata > Testudines > Testudinidae > Gopherus > Gopherus flavomarginatus. The sequence continues at coordinate 3,216,386 of NC_066625.1, forward strand.
TGCTCTTAGCAGAATTGGTGTGGTTTTCTTGAGCAATGATGATGTAAGGAGGCCCACTGATAGATAGCAGAGTGTTGGGGGTGGGAGCAGAAAGGGGCTGGAGATGTGGGGGAAGAACAAGGGAAAACTGGCTGCTAGTGGATCCTCCAGTTGTCTTCTTCATGAAGAGAGTGGACCACTGGGATAGAGTCTATTCCATGTAACCACTTCTGTATTCCTTGGTATGTTGATTTTTTTTCAAGGAATTTTGGTAGCAGTTTAATGATTTGGAGACCTACTATGGACATTTCTGTGATGCCATATGAATAACCCTCTAATTAGATACAATGTCTTTCATCTGTCAGTCATCTTGCATACAGTGATGCACAAAGCTGGTAGCCCAGCTGGTGGTGACAAAAAGTCTAATGATCTATCTGAAATGAGGTCACTCTCCAGTTCACAGATGGCATGTAATCAGTCTCAGCAGACACACCAAAATCTGAGTGGGCCATGGAGACTGTATTCCCCCCTCACTTTGGGCTTGTCTACGTCACAAAGTTGCAGCGCTGGTGAGGGGGTTACAGCGCTGCAACTTAGGAGGTGTACACATCTGCAGGGCATCACCAGCGCTGCAACTCCCTGTTTGCAGCGCTGGCCGTACTCCCATTTTGTCTCGGGTGTAGAGGATCCAGCGCTGGTGATCCAGCGCTGGTAATCAAGTGTAGACACTTACCAGCGCTTTTCTTGACCTCCGTGGAATAAGCAGGTATCCCAGCATACCTGAGGAAGCCTCTCTGGTAATCAAGCAGGTCTCCTTCCCCGGTTTGCTCTCGCGTTCCCCGAACCCCCGAGTAAGCAGGTCTCCTTCCCTGCGGTTTGCAGGGGGGTTCGGGGAACGCGAGAGCAAACCGCGGGGAAGCTGGTCTCCTTCCCCGGTTTGCTCTCGCGTTCCCCGAACTCCCGTGCAAGCAGGTCTCCTTCCCTGCGGTTTGCTCTCGCGTTCCCCGAACCCCCGAGCAAGCAGGTCTCCTTCCCTGCGGTTTGCAGGGGGGTTCGGGGAACGCGAGAGCAAACCGCGGGGAAGCTGGTCTCCTTCCCCGGTTTGCTCTCGTGTTCCCCGAACCCCCGTGCAAGCAGGTCTCCTTCCCTGCGGTTTGCTCTCGCGTTCCCCGAACCCCCGAGCAAACAGGTCTCCTTCCCTGCGGTTTGCAGGGGGGTTCAGGGAACGCGAGAGCAAACCGCGGGGAAGCTGGTCTCCTTCCCCGGTTTGCTCTCGCGTTCCCCGAACCCCCTTGCAAGCAGGTCTCCTGCCCTGCGGTTTGCTCTCGCGTTCCCCGAACCCCCCTTGAAGCAGCCCAACAGCGCTGCAGTGTGGCCACATCTAACACCACTTGCAGCGCTGGTTGCTGTAAGTGTGGCCACTCTGCAGCGCTGGCCCTATACAGCTGTACTAATACAGCTGTAACAACCAGCGCTGCAAAATTGTAGATGTAGACATACCCTTTGTCTTGGGAGTTCCTCTGCTTCAGGGTGAGGCACACTGACAGGGAGGCTTGTGTTACAGCAAACTCTGCTGAACCTGCTCAGTAGATAAATGAAAGGTTCCCAGGGCTCTGAATGCACCACAAAATGTAGTTGAAACTAATGTGGTTGCTGCATGGAATAACCATTGTATGGTGTAAGAACAGAACGTGCTGTTCTGTAATATAAAAATTACACTTGTTCAACAGCACTGCAAAATAATTAGCCTTAAAGAAATAAACAAGAAACCTGAGTTGCCATATTTACAGTATTTGTAATTCACATGAAAATAATTGTAGGGCTATTTTAGTTGAGAGAATATAGCAAATGGGTCATACCCAACTGCAATTTTAATAAAATTTATTTTTAAAATGCTGCTCAGTACTATGTATGTAATGTTATTTGCTAGAATATGCTAACCAATAAAGAGAATGAAGAACTTTAGCTATATGAGGCATTTTTCTTTAAAAGGAGATTTTAAAAAAATCATGTTTTTTTGCAAATAAGAACAAGAATAAACAAATATTCCTTAAATAAATCTGTCTAAATGGAAAGAAATAGCACAGTACTATAAGCAGGGAAAGAAGAATGAAAAATCTGAAAAGTCAGTGAAGTAACTAGACATGTTTAACGTTAGTCACGTGACTTTGTTTGCAAGTAAAGGGAGCTGGGCAAATTGTTGATCGTATTTCTTCATTACTTAAAATATCTCTGTGCTGTTATGCAACAAACTAGATATTACAAATACCATTTATGATGTAAAAGAAGTACTCACATTTTGCCAAAGAAATAAAATGTGAAAATATCAATGTTAAACAACTACAGAGTAACTTTAAAGGAGGTTTTATGTATAAACTGTATCTTTAAAAAAATGAGTTGGTTTCTGACTGTAGTCCAAAATGCATAAACGCACCAGTTTGTTGAAGGTATGACTGGTTTTATTATTTTAAGCACCTCAAGAAGTGGATTTTGAACAATATAAAATGACTTACTTACACACACCATAGCTGTTTCTAGCTCTCTGGCAGGTCAGCGTCCATCCTACTGTTCTCTTTTTCATGCTGCCAGTGTTCATTGGAGTAAAATGGTTGGCTTCTGTATGCAGTTCTTTCCACATTCATATCATCTTGCTTCAATAACAGGGAAAGGCAACATTTTTAAGAGCCTTTTTTGCTTTGGTTTAACTTGAATGCTGTTTACTTCAGTGGTGTGCCGGGGTGGGGAGCCCTCTGAAACGCACAAGCTTCTTATGCCACCTTAGTTTTTACAGGAGGGGGAGAATGCTGTTTACTTCAGTGGTGTGCCGGGGTGGGGAGCCCTCTGAAACGCACAAGCTTCTTATGCCACCTTAGTTTTTACAGGAGGGGGAAAATGGGCTATTTCCTTCTGTCCTCTCTTGGATGCAATGATAGTTGGAGGATAGTAAACACATTTTCATACGGTTAATTTAAAGTCAGATTCTGAAAGTTGCATAAGCGGTTTGTTTTTATATCTAATAATTTCTAATGCCCCTCTAACAGCAGCATATAGACTCCTGTTTTTTACAAATTTTCCGTGAACTATCTTGTTGTATGAGGCACACTTGTTAAAAGTGGAATATGTACCATCCCTCCCAAACCTGCCTGAGTTGTCTGGCTTGTGATCTTGTCACATGTAAGATTAAAGACCTTAATGCAATTCCGTCCCCCGTCCCCCCCCCCCGTGGTTCTGCTTTGCTGCTGTGCTTTTTGCACCATTGGTAGAGAGGTGTGTTGCTATAGAGATAAATCATCATCTCCCTGGCAAATGGAGACAGTTCCACGGCAATGAGTGTGCTAATCATGTCACTGAATGAAAACAGAGCTTTTTTCCTTCATTGTTTATGGCAGTTTTTGAATTGACCATTAGAAAAACATGAAGCTATCAAACCTGATATTCTCAGCATCACACCCTTCCTGGTCACTTCTTGACTTTTGTTATAAGTCAGTTTTGGTTTCACTCACTCAACTCCATCAAAGTTCTTCTTTTGGGCTAAAACTTTCCGTGCATATTCTCAGCCTAAAGGTGCTTTTTCCTTTTAAACAAAACAAAATGCCTTAATTTTTTTTAATCACAAATAATTCAAACAGCTGATCTTTAAAATTTCCCAGAATTGGTAAGATCTGGGGTAAAAAAAAAAACGTAGGTGCTTTTGAACACTCCATCAGCATTTTTAGGTGCCTAAATACGTATTAAAAAACTGGCCCTCTGTGCATCAGTTCTCTCCTCCCCCGGAAAACAGGTGGATATAACAGTATCCACTTCAGAGGAATTAGGAGACTTTAGTGAACTAATGTTTGTAATGTACTTTGAAATCCTCAGATGGAAAGTGCTATAGAAATATTATTTTTGTTTGAATTTTTTGCCACAAAGATGGAAAAGTGATGTTCAATTCAGATTGGTATCTTGATTTGATCCAGGTATCTTCATTTGTAATCCCAACACGGCTTCAAAGAGCAACACAGAGGGTGCTTCACAGGCTCTTCCACACACGGTAGCACACTTCTTTTTTTCTTTGACATCCTTTTCCTGAACTGTTGCTGATCATTACTGATGGCAGCCTCCCACTGGTACCAACAAAGCTGTGAGAGATTGCTCTTAGAGGTGTTTCCCTCTTTGCCAAAGATGTTTATGTGGGACTACAGAGTCTCCTTAAAGTTAGCTATTCTGTTCTCTCTTCCTTGCTTGCTGTTGAGAGAATGGATGTCCTAAAATATTTAAGCAAATTTTACATAGTGTAGCTCCATAGTTTTGAAAGAATGAACCACATGGGCAGATGTTAGTCACATCAGTTAATGGTTTACTGGAAGGTGCTCAGAAACTGTGGTGATAAAGGTAGTATAAGAACAATAGAATAGAGCGTTTTTTCTGTAACTGAGAATTCAGGCTATAGCAATATGTGGTTTACTAAGGCTATAAAATGAGTAATACAGGTGTTCATCCAGACACATCTGGCTTCAAGACTAAGCTTGATAAGTTTATGGAGGGGATGGTGTGATAGGATAGCCTAATTTTGGCTATTAATTGATCTTTGATTATTAGCAGGTAAATATGCCCGATAGTCTGTGATAGGATGTTAGATGGGGTGGGATTTGAGTTACTACAGAGAATCCTTTCCTGGGTGCTGGCTGGTGAGTCTTGCCCACATGCTCAGGGTTTAACTGATCGACATATTTAGGGTCGGGAAGGAATTTTCTTCCCAGGCAGATTGGCAGAGGCCCTGGGGGTTTTTCGCCTTCCTCTGCAGTGTGGGGCACGGGTCTCTTGCTGGAGGATTCTCTGCACCTTGAGGTCTTTAAACCACATTTTGAGGATGTCAGTAACTCCGCCAGAGGTTGCGGGTTTGTTACAGGAGTGGGTGGGTGAGATGCTGTGGCCTGCATTGTACAGGACGTCAGACTAGATCATCATAATGGTCCCTTCTGACCTTAAAGTCTGTGAGTCTGAAATTACTTTTGGAACAGTGAAATTTAATTAATAGACACATCTTTCCCTTAATCCACAGTAATTGCCCCCTTTCCTTCTCCCCCCCTGCCTACATAAGTGCACTGAATTTGAGGCACAGATTCAGCAAGATGTATCTGAGCGCCTAAATGCAGGGGAAATGGCACACTGACTCAGTTTAAATGGTCCACCTAATATGATATGCAGTAGGCTTTTAGATGTGAATTAGTGTTTGCCATCACTAACCTCCCAGTATGCTGCTCTCTTGTTCATAGTGCTGCATCCTTTCTCTTACGGCTGCCAAATTGGTCAATTTTGCTTTAATATTTTGTTTGTTCAATGCTTTCAAAGCAGTTCATGGGATCAGGGTGACTCTGTCAGCACCAAAGTGTTGTCTAAGAATCAGCCTGTTCTTGTGGCACACTTTTGTGCCTGTGAGGGTCCATTTTGATTGAGACTGAGATTTATTTAAAGAACCCCTCAAAGACATAAAAATATTGGGAGTTGGAAATTTTGGCTAGGCTGTGTGCTATCAATAGGGAATCCCAGTTAGAGAAGTTAGTTTGACCATGAGCCCGGTAGCAGCTCTTCTTGAGCATGAGAAAGCCCTTTGCTGCTGAAATGTCACCTCTGAATGATGCTTGTCTTGTGTTTAGAGCACTGATTGTGAATTAGCTGTCCTGTCCTCTTCCCCTTTCATTACAGAAGTTGTCTGTTCGTTGTCCTGCACTTAGCCTTGCAAGTGGCAGTTTATGGTGAATACACTTGGGAAGTATTTGGCTACTGCAAAGAGATGGAGTTCAGCATTCATTACCTTCTGCTGCCATATTTGTTGCTGGCTGTGAATATGGGATTTTTCATTCTGTGCTCTGTGACCAACCCTGGTAAGTTCATATTTATTTTGAATTGTTGCATTTCATGGGCAATTGTCATTTTGGTTTTGATCTGGTGCTTTCTTCCATCACCGAAGGTATCATGTAATTGCCCAGAAATGCTGTGTGTGTCATCTCTGATTGATAATTTGTTCCATTGGATGGTAAATAAGAAATGTCCCCAACAAATCTCATTTCTTTAATGCTCCAAATAAGAAGTGCTGAAATAAGTGATGAACATTTTGAAATGTACTCTTTGCACTTGCCCTGAAAAAAGCAGCTGTGCATTGTTTTTTTTTAAATAATGCTGTCATATTTAGCTCTTAATGAGGAAGAAAGTGGGCTAATTGCTTTTGGTGTATTTTAGTAACATGCTCCAAGGCCAGGAATATTCATGTTGACCACTCAATGTATTTCTGTATAACAAGCAGATACTGTGGTTAAATCAAAGGAGTTGGGAGTCCCAACAGAAGCTGGGTTTTTATTTATGGCTCTGTCACTCACTAATTTACTTTGCAACCTTCCTCAAATCACTGCTCTGTTGTTAGTTGCTACTGTTTGGCTTGGTTAGAGGAGCGAATGAGCTGGGAAGAGGTGCATACAAAGTCACAGAGGGGTAGAGTGAAGAAGGTCCTGAAAGAGTTTTGAAAACCAGGAATGTATTTATTGACCAGGCTTTGGAGATAAAAGGCCAGGGAAGATGATGTATTTGTAGGGTTTTCATCTGCTTTCCAGAGCTCTAATGTCATCTCACTATTATTTCATTGGTGAGCAAATTTCATAACCTTTGCTTTGATTTTTCTGTTTTTGGAGGTTTGAGTCAGGTTAGAAACTTCAGTATTATGAGAATATATTTCTCTCTGCAAAGATGGTGTAACACCAAAAATGGGGAGTAACACAAAAATGGGCTTCTGTACTATTATTTCCAGTCACTACAGTCATCGTAAGACTGTTGTCCCCTTTGAGATTCTGGCAACACACAGACAAATTCAAAGTGCATGAGCAACCTCACACAGTGTTAAATATTCAACAGTTTTTGATTGAGAAGTTTGCTGCTATAGTGTTGTTTCTCTTGCAGGTACAATAACACAATCAAATCAGGAGTCATTTCTTAAGGCTTATGCATACGATGGAGTAATGTTTCAGAAAAGCACCATGTGTCCTACATGCAATGTGGAAAAGCCAGCCAGATCTAAACACTGCAGTAAGAGTCTTTATCCTTATGCTTGTCAAGGATATTAAAAAAACAAATTTACACCAGATTTATTTGCTGCTAGTTACAATTCACCTGCCTTAACTTAGTTATCCAGTTTAATTATTGCAAAGAATTGTTGGCATTGCTACTTATTTTCAGGGGGATTTCAAACCAAGTTTATCAGCAACATATCTATGCTGCCTCTAAACTACTCTACTGAGAATATTAGCCTGGAGACCATATCTTGGTTAGTTTCAGGGAATAAATTGCAAAGCAGCCTTTTAGCTTAGCTTTGGAATTTTACTTCATACAAAGGAAAACTGGCTAGTCAAGTTGAATTCTGACATGGGAAAGCTGTTGCGCATCTGAAGGTGAAATTAAAAGCTTTTACCTGCCAAGACCTGAGCTCAGGATTCTTTGTTTCTCTTGCTGTATTTGATATCCCTGTCACTTAAAATGAAGCAGGGAACTGTACACTCTGCCTTCCAAATGATACTGTAGGTAGCACTAACAGGAGAAACCTAGGTCCCTGGGCTTCCAGCCTTGGCTGGCGAGTAAAAGAGGAACTGTTTTTTGGTTTAATCCCTGTGTAATTTGTAAATATTATGTTTCTCTTGCTGATTTGTAATCTGAAACAATTGTATTTGCTTAACCCTTAAAAGCCACACACAGTGGTAACAAAGAAAGAGGATGACACATTTCATTTACCATTAATAGTAACAAAGGCCTTTGACAAATGTTCCTTGGCTCATCTCCTATGAGTCTTCTGGCCATAAAAGATTCCTTCTTAAGGAATCAGAAATCTGGATATATTCCTACAAATCACACTGTCTGCACCTGTGCACGCTTCAACTAATCACATGTGATCAGGCACGCACATGGCTATTCTTATATCTTAACGGCAAATGCTAGTCATGTTCCTGTATTTCCATTGGGGGTGGGCAGGGGAAATAAACTAAGCTCCATTTAAAACAAAAAAAATCTCACTGGTCATTTAAAACCCAAATAATTGTGTTGTCTTATGTTTAATTTTTGATCAGGTGTATGTAACAACTGTGTACATCGTTTTGATCACCACTGTGTTTGGGTCAACAACTGCATTGGTGCTTTCAATACAAGATTTTTTCTCATTTACCTCTTCACTCTGACTGCCATGGCTGCAAACCTTGCAATCATAACAGCAGCATTTCTAATCCAAGTAGTGCTGCTATCAAATATAATGCTTGGAAGTTACATTGATGATCAGGGGCAAGAGCATGCAGTTGAGATTCTCTTTCTTATTCAGGTAAGCTCACTGTAATGTCTGAGTTTTAACCTACTTCTGGGCGTGTAGCCTGAACAAAGGGGTTGTCTTTAAGTCTCATCTCGTAAGAACCTTGCAGTAGGTCCACCTGTTCTGTTGTTTGTTTGGGGGGAGTGAGCCATTATAGTGAACCCCTTGTAGTGAACCCACTTTTGCTGTTCTAATTAGAGGCACAATCATTCCAAGGAACTTACAAATATTTTAGAATGGCAGTTTCTTCAGTTTCCAGTCTCTCCATCTCCAAACCAGTTATATTCAATGTAAATCTTTGATCCTTATAGAAATAGCCTTGTAAACATCCGTTACCTTTTCATGTTTTGTGTGTGTGTGTGTGTGTGTGTGTGTGTGTGTGTAATCTCTTCACTATATGTTCCAGTCTATACATCTGAAGAAGTGGGCTGTAGCCCACGAAAGCTTATGCTCAAATAAATTTGTTAGCCTCTAAGTTCCCACAAGTACTCCTGTTCTTTTTGCAGATTCAGACTAACACGGCTGCTACTCTGAAAGTTACCATATAATGTACTAACATGTTTTTAAAGTAGTTCACAACCTTGTTTACTGTTTGAGATCTCATTTGGAAGAGATGATTAACTTCTATTGGCCCAGAGAGGTCTTGGTTTAAGATCTCTGGGTGTACACACATGTACGTACTTACGTATGTACGTCCTGGCCAGTATTGTTGCTCACACTTTAAACAAAGGTGAGTTTTCATATCAGTTTGAGTTTCTTTTCATTTGACACCACCTACTACTGCGATGTTCATACTAGATATTAATGCCACCATACTTCTGGCTGAGAAAGGAAGACTCACTTTTGGAGCCTGCTTAAGCATGGCTAAGTGATAGGCAGTCCGTCTGTCTTCCGTGCCCTGAGCCACTAACGGCTCTGTCAGCGAACTCTCAAATCCCAACTTAGGTTCCATTTCAGACAGAGAAATTATCACCCTAGAATTCAGATACTTCACAAACATGAATTAATGTATCTTCACAATCGCTCTATGTGGGATTTTAATCAAAAAAGTGTCTTAACTAACACTAAAGCTGACCATAAATCACCAAAATCCAATAAATTAAAAGTGAATAGATGTCACCATTAAGTATCAGTATTTTTTTATCTTTATGGTGTAGGTCACCCACACAACTGTGTTCAGTATGCAAATTCAGAAGCTTGAGTGTCCCTTCATAAACAAATTCTGTGAGGAAAAAAGTTCTTGAAAATCTTTTACTAAAGGCTTCATATGAGATTCATCATCTCTGAGCGGGTTATACTGTGGTTAATAGAGTGAAATCAAAATGTTTTAAAATGGGGATTTTATACACTATGACTTTTTAAAATAAGTTACTGTTTTATCTGTTTTTGCAGCACCTGTTCCTGACGTTTCCTAGAATTGTCTTCATGCTTGGTTTTGTTATTGTCCTATCTCTGGTGCTGGGGGCGTATTGCTGTTTCACTCTGTACCTGGCCCTGACTAACCAAACATCCAATGAATGGTATAAATCTAGAAGATATGAATGTTCTTGCTGTCAGGCGTTGCAACCCCATGACAGGCACATTGTTTACAGAAATGTTTATTCTCAAGGAGTTTGGGTCAATTTAAAAGAAATCTTTAAACCTACAAGTTCAGAAAAAAAGAAAACATGAGGAAATAGTTACATCTTTTAAAATCTATATTTATTTTTAAACTTTTCCCAAAGGATCTAACTCGATGAAGAGCTTTTTGCCAGCACCAAGGACCCTTGAAATGATACTGTGCTTTTCATTAAGTGCTGTAGCTAAAAAGAGATTTTGTTTTCTAAATGACTAAATTATAAAATATATTTTTATAAAGCTGATCATTGTCTGTGGTGTTTGCTGAACTTCCAGAATCAATGTCCTAGTTATTAGCACTGGGGACTAAGGCCATGGCTTGTAGGCCTCTTCAGAAAATAGCTTCTTTGGACATCATTGTAGCTCAATATTTCTTAAACAGTTTTCTGTCAGTATGTTCTTTGGGTAACAGTGTTAAAGCAAATATACTGAACTTGAATTGGCTAACCAACTTGCATGTTTGTTAAGGACTAAATATAGTAAGCATATTTAGCAGGAACCTCCATCTTATATCTAATGTTTTTGTAACTATGAAAATGAAGCCTTTGAAGAACTGCATAGAAGTGTCTCAGCAAATGAATGTACAAGTCCTTAAAAGAAGCAATTTCACGGTATCTTAAGGTGAACAGATCATGACTCTACTAATTAGTATGTCTTAAATCTTACTGTTGTGTGGCTTCATCACACCTACGTGAATGTATCCAATATTATACTACGCTATACAGCTCTTTTTGGATTTATACATTATCTAGGTCTTGCTTTCCTGGGAAGGCAGTGGCTCTTGTATGGCTGCATTATGTGATTGTTGAGAGAGCAGAAGTTCAGGCTGGGATCACACTACTTTTTCCACCTCATCTTTGAGGGGCTAAGAAAATATTGTATTCTGTGTTTGCTTAGATGCTATCCATGACAGTTGTTTAATTTCATTTGACTTTATGAACTTGAAGTTAATCCTCTTTACACATCACCAGTGGTTATGGGAGGATTTTACAGGTAAGCTGTGAGAATGGTCTCCTTTGGCTTACTAAGCTGAATGTTTCCCTGGCTGTACTTGTGATGGATACCCATTATGAAGCAAATCTGTAATTTGTAGTAAGTAGAATGTGTCCCTGTAAAATGAGAATAAAATTTCCTAAGAGGGGTGCTAGTTTATCATGGAAGTTCTTTAGAGCAGGGACAGTCTGTGTGTGTGTACGAGGTACCTACAACCATGAGGTCCTCACCCTTAACTAGGGCTCCTAGATGCTACAGTAAAAGAAATACTAAATGGGTGACAGAACCTACCTCATGATGAAGAGTATTCCTGCTAAGACAGTCATGTGAAAACTATTAATGTCTTCTTGTCATGAAAAAGATACTATTTGCATGAATGAAAAATAGAAATGCTGACTATATAATCTACCTATAAACGTAAGTAGTTTCATAAAGCAGTTACTTTAAAAATATATAAAGATGCATCATTTCATCCAAAATAGCACTTTTTGTTTCCTGCATCTTCCCTTCAATGCTCTTTTGCAATGGAAGAGCCTATAGGAAATGCATGTGTACGCAGGAGGTGACACAGGCTGAGACTTAGTGTCAGACTGAGGCATTGAAACACCATGCCCTGATTTTCAGAAACTGCTGAGTTTCTATCCTCTGCAAATCAAGCCCCACTATAGGTTTCCTAAGTTGCTCATTGAAAATTACTAGTCACTTTTGAAAACTGTGGTGATAGAAATTAGGTAGAGTTGCTTTGCATATGTAAATACAGGACTTTCCTATTAAAAAAAAAAAGTATGCATGCTTTTTTTTAAACCTTCTCTAAGGGTTTGAAATTGTGGCTACTTAGCCACCATTACTAGTGCATAGTCCCAAAATGAGTATGGAATTCATGTTGTAAAACTCAGACTTGAATTCTGGCAGAGTTGATGCATGACATAAGCTGGGTAGATGGGCTCATTTAATTGTCTTCATCCCAAGCTCACCCTGAGTGGCAGTGAGAGGATGACAGGTACAGTTGGAAGAGCCTAAATCCCATTTTAAGTCTATTAACCCAGTTTTTGTCTTTTTAATCCCTGGAGCCATAATAGGTCAAATTACAGTTGGTTAAAATTGGTGCTTAGTGGTAGGGGGAAGATTACACTGCCCTTGGTTGTGCTAGGGTTATACAAAGGAACCCAGGCCCAGCTTATAAAAATATTTACTTCCATGGGTTTCAATGGTAGTTAGGAGTCTAAATACCATTGTGGATCTAGGCTGTAGGGTCCAGAACGTTAAGCTAAATTACCCTGGGAGAGGAGTGAATAAAACAAGAGGTTGCCTTCTAAAGCCCTAGTTTTGTTTGAAATCTCATAGCTATGAGGGATTGTGCCACCCAGACTTCAAGCACTAAGTTGGAGACAAGTTCAAATCACCCTCAGTGAAGATTTTTTAAAGTTGTACATTTAGGGGGGAGAATGTCCCCTTCTCTTTTCAGAGATTCTTCATGTTGGTTCTAATGATCAGTTCACTAGAGAAGAAATACTAGAACCATAAAGAACTTTAAATATTTTATTTTTTAAAAAATGTATTCTATTTACAATCTGCAAGTAAAAATCTGTATATGGTTACAAAAGAATCATGTACAATATGGCTTCACACATGAAAAGATTAGCTCTGAGTAGCAACCTATGGAGCATTGCAAGGATATGATGCATTCTGTCAGAGTTCTTTATATAAAAGGCTATTGTCTGTGATAGAGAGAAACCTACATTACTATGCCTTATGAGGATTAGAGTAGTGTGGCTGGAAGGCATGAAACCATGGTCTTTCATCAGTTGTAAATTTGCCCAGAAACTCTTCAGTTATTTATGAATCTGGTTCTCTCGGAGCAAGACAGATCTTCCATTTAAGTTGACTTAAATACCAGAACACCACTGTCCCATGGCCTGAGGTAAATGCTTTGCAAAGGATATTTCTTTATTGGAGGCAGCTGTACAAAAAGTTAGATGGTGTGAATTAAGACTATCAGTCCTTATTGCACCTTAAAGCTAGGCAGAGGTCTTTATAGTACTGGCATTTCCATTTTAAAACAAAATGTATAGTGTCTAGTTTATACCACTTTCAGTTTATAAAGTGTTGCCGTATATATTTAACGAGTTTCTCTCCTGCTCCCCAAGCAATTGAAATAGCAAACGTTAGTGCTGATTGAGTCTGTTTCCTGCCCTGGTGAAAAACACTTGACTCTAAAGCAGTGGTGGGCAACCAGCAGCCTGTCAGGGTAATCTGCTGGTGGGCCACGAGACAGTTCATGGTTCGCTGTTCCCGGCCAACGGGAGCTGCAGGAAGCCACAGGGACATGCTGGCTGTCACTTCCTGCAGCTCCCATTGGCTGGGAATGGCAAACCGTGGCCACTGGGAGCTGCAGGCAGCCGAACCTGTGGATGGTAAATGTAAACAAACTGTCTCATGGCCCGTCAATGGATTACCCCAATGGGCCGCTGCTTGCCTGCCACTGCTTTAAGGTCTGCCATTCATTATGTTAGCCCTAGACAATCACTGTCTGAACTTCCACCTCCCCTTCCTGGGAGGCTATCACAAACTCTCCTACGTGCTCCATTATTTCAATATCCTCTGATGCAACCATTGTCACAGTTGCTTCTTCTGTCTCAATGCTACCCTCTGTTGTCAGCACAGCTCCTTCACCAATAGCCGAAGCCAGTGTCATGGCAACCTGCTCTGTAAGACTTTCTGGTGTTGCTATGGTGATAGTGTCTGCAGTGTCAGTAGTTACTTCAGAGTTTTCTGCCACTGTAACGTTCTGCACGATGATCTGGTGGCCGGAGTTTGCTTGATTTACTATTTGTTGCACAACCTTCATAATGTGACTGTCAACCTAAGTTTAAAAAAAAAACACCTTTTTTCTTATCAATAATCCAGACAATTCCTCTTGTTCAATGTATTGTGCTTACTGCTGCCCAGCTACAACTGTAACTGCAGCCTGGTAGCTTTTTTTTAGTGAGGTAATACAAACAAATAGGTTCAGATAAATTCAAATAATTATTGAAGGTATGGCATCTTCGTGAGAGTGAGATAGCTGCAGTACTTCGTTACATTTCATCTCACTAGAGAACTGCTGGTATTGAGAAAGGAGCAGTTTATATAATGAAGTCAAGACAAATTTTTTAAAACTAGCATGAGGATGTCAAAGATTCCAGGTTCTTAAATACCAGAGTGATGGCCTCAGTGTAAGAACTTAAGAAAGATGTACCACAATGTGTGTGTCCAGCAGGAGACTAGCCAGCCTCTCACTTTAACTTTGCAGTTCCAGCCAGGGGGTTGAACCAAACCTGAACCCTGATTCAGAGTTTGTTTTTTGAGTGAACTTGAATGGAACCCAAAAAACTCCTAAACTCGTAACTCATTCCAAACAAGTTCAGTAATCAAATGCTAAGGGACATCTCTGTAGTCTTTTGGGAGTGTTGAGGAAGAGTCTCTCTCTGCTCCAACCCTAGAGAGAGGGCAGGAGGCAGAGACACTACACTTCCCAGGAAGCCATTAGAAGACAAGAATGGGAGAGAAGAGTTCTGGTAGTGGTAGTTCTCCTGGCTGTTATGCTTAGATAGAGGACTAGTTCTGGGAAAACTGCAACTTCCAGAATACCTCAATCGCCTACTGCTGAGTGCTTGTTCCTCCTATGCAAGTGAGTGTAGAAAGAGGATGGTTTCTGGTCTGAAATTCATTTTGTACATAAGAGCAGCCATACTGGGTCAGACCAAAGGTCCAGCTAGCCCAGTATCCTGTCTTCCGACAGTGGCCAATGACAGGTGCCCCAGAGGGAATGAACAGAACAGGGAATCATCAGGTGATCCATCCCCTGCTGCCTATTCCCAGCTTGTCACCTTAACAGTCAAATATGACTGACAGACGGCTGGAGGATGTTGTACTAGTGAGTGCAAATAACTTGTTTAAAAAATTTTCTACAGTGAAAAATATTTCATTGTATTCTTTTGCTAGGAGTTACAGTGCAAGCATAAGTGTGAGACATTGAACCAGTTCAGATGTTTCCTGTAGGTTAAATAGATTCAAAGTAGCTAAACTGGTTACTGAACTAAAATTTTAAGTTAGTTGAGCTGGAACCAAACTGCAGAGTTAAATATTGATGATTCCAATTTAGCCATTCGACTCCTTCATTCCAACTATGATTTTGTTTTAGTACACTTACTGTTCTCTAAGTTTCACAAAGATCTTAGTGTTAGTGTGAAGTCCCCACTTACCCAGTCTGTACACTATTTTGTGCTGAGCCATAAAGCCCAGTCTGCAAAACTATATTTTGGGGGGAGTTCACTGGGTTTTGGTATACTTAGTGTGGCTTCAGGCACTATGTTCATCTTAACAGTGGGTAATGGACAGCACCCTCCGACAGGAGCATCAAAATTGGCAGCCTACCTCATGTCTTGTTCCCTCTATTATTTCAGTAGCTTCACTGGTCTCCATGTCTTCAGTAGCAGTCTAGAAAGAGACAAGCAAAAGAATGCTATAATGGATTCTGTTTGTGTGAAGCTTTGCAACAGAAGTGCAGGATCCCTCCCACAATATTCTTCCTGTTCTCCCTCTACTGTTATGACTTGTCTTTCTTAAGGAAGCAGGTGTATGTAGTTCCCTCCAGGCCCTATTAACACAGGTTACTCAGAAGTGATGCAGGGTGTGCCCCTCTTAGCAGAGACTCAGCATCCTTTCACCATAGCACCCTGTGGACTGATGGACTCGTCTCCCCTATTTATTGCATTACAGGTGAGCAATGCACATTTAGTTACAGCACAGGTTTCAGTGGAACACAAGCCCTTCTTTCCATCTCCCCTTCCTTATCCACTTGTTACTACCAGCCCGGTACAGTGGCTTATTACCTCAATGATGTATTCCTGAGTATCTGCCACCACTGAAGAAAATTCTACTAGAACAGTATGAGGATCTTCAGAAATAACTGTTGCCGCTAAGTTGTCAGCTGATTGACTTTCCTCAGAAACCATCACTTCTTCAACCTCTTTCAATGCAAGAAGACACCCACCTGAATATTTCAGGAACAGCAGGAGAAACAAGGATTTTCATACCCAAAATCAAATGCCAGGTCCCACCTAATATTGTGTCAACCTAATGAGACACTATTTATGGGATACTGCTGGATACAAGCTAGCAGCAGTTACGTAATCTTCCTCCCTACCTCCACCAAACATTTTGGCCCAAGTTTTAGGCTCCAAGACAACATGCTACATTGGAGACTAGAATCCAGCCTCAACTTCAACAAATAATACAATGAAATTACTAGGAACGTAAGCGTTTGAGTGCTTAGATCAAATAGTGGGCAAGACTTTCAAAGTCCTCGGTATATAAGAATAGACAGGTGAAAGTGGGCCAGTATGGCATACCAGTAAGAAGTGGCCGCCGGTACCAGCCTGTATGCAGGTGATGTTAAAAGTGCTACTGTGGCAGCACTTTAATATTGCTGCCCCCTTTGCCCCACCCTATCAGCAGTCCTGCTGGTAGGGACCCTATGGGGGAGTGACATTTAAGGAGGGTCCTTTGCCAAGGCAGTGCTTTGTCGTTGGCACTTTTGCCCCCTCCTGCCACCAACGGGGGAAAAAGAGCAGCTACCCCATGCCCAGGGCAGCACGGGCCAGACAGCGTGGCAGGGCTGGCTAGGGGAGACTGACCCCTGGCCCTGCCCCTTTCAGGGGCCCAGAGCCAGGCCCCCATACCAGTAAGTACTTAATGTGACTTTCACCCCTGAGAATAGACCCAAGATTCCTTGACATCCCTCATAAGCAGCCAGGCCATTGTGTTAGCATACAAGTCAGCATATTTATGTTCCTAGCAAAGCTGTAACTATTCTCTAGAAGCATTACGTGCCAACATGATTTTAGAACATATTTAGTACATACCCCTCTACCCCGATATAACACGACCCATAAACATTACATAAAAACGGATATAAAGTGGTAAAGCAGCACTCCGGGGATGGGGCTGCGCGCTCTGGTGGATCAAGGCAAGTTCAATAATAATGCGGTTTCACCTCTAACGTAGTAAGATTTTTTGGCTCCTGAGGACAGCGTCATATCGGGGTAGAGGTGTGTAAGAACAAGTAGTGTGACTCAAGGGGTGCTGATCCCATCAACTACGTAAATATTTATTTGCAAGTGTTATGAATATTAGTATTTGCCTAGCAGACCTTAGCAGCTTCAGCTAGATACAGCACACCACTCTGTGGCATTTCACAGAAAAAGGCAGTAAGATGACGGACAATTTCACTTGTCAAGAAACCAACAACAAATGTAGAGTTACCTGCCACATTTAACTTTACAGAACACAAAATGCAAGCAGCTGTTGGCACCTGGCCCTTCTATTGTGTTTTAATCCTTTTGCTGTTGGGAGGCAGGTGAACTTGCATTAGTTTATGAAGACACCTGTTTTTTCTGGCCTCACCTAAAGCCTTGGAGAATGTAACAATTACAGGACAAAATAGCCAAACCCATATTGTGAGATTCAGGGTGGAAGCTGCATGGGAGAGAGGCTCTCTCCCCTTCCAAATGCCACATTTTACAGATCATGGAAGCTAGCATTTGAAACGCAGCTATCTCAATGTTTTTGCCTCTGTCAGACTTAACATATCAATGAATTTGATTTCATTGATTTCCACTTTTCATTATCGTTTTAAGAGATGAATGGACCAGCTCTTGTTATCCATAAACCAGTTCTCTTACTGATCAGCATTACTTTTGGTTGGAAGGGTGAATGTAGAAGGGATTCGTTTAGCAGTTTAAAGAATAAATGTTGCGCCTTTTAGTGCCACTCAACTGCAGGGAAACAATCAACAGCTTATGGGAAAGGCAGCTAGAGCCCATTCAAACAAGACTGGTCTATCAGCCACTGAATTTGCTTAGGGTGTGACTTGAGCAGACCTTGATGTCACACAGATCTGAGAAGTTTACTGTTACACAGATTCATACAAAATGATCACTAAGATTCAGCCATAGCAGGGCAGGTGGCCCAAATTAAACCACAGGAGAATCCCACCATAGACAGATGCCTCCCTATCTCACCTTTGGTTTTTAAGTGCCTGTTAAGAGTGCCATGCTCTGCAAACCCACGTCCACACTTGTAACATTTGTATGGCTTTTCGCCTGTGTGGTGACGGATGTGACGAACCAATGAGCCCTTCTCCCGAAAGCCCCGGTTGCAGAACTGGCAGATGTAGGGCTTCTCTTCCAAGTGAGTGCGGAAATGAACCTGCTGGGCATTCTGCAGCAGAAAGTGGAGAGGATGGAAGAGTGAGTGATAGGAACAAACCACTTAAACAGCCTCTCTCAGGGAGTATTACAGCTCTGACTCAGAGCAGATACCCCTTTGAGGTTTTCCTCACCGCCAAGCAGGAATATTCCTCTGCTACAGGTACTACAGATTATTCCTGAACAAGGAAACAGCTCCCACTATTTCTCTACTTAGAGATGAACTGCAAGGTCATTGTATCTAATGGTAGAGTCCAGGATCCTTTAGTTCTCCTGGAACAGCTGAAGATGGATAACTAAAATAAAACAGACCAAAACTGCATTCCCTACAGTGAATTAGGAATCCGTTACAGAATGTCTATGAGGCTGACATTGGTTCAGTGTGCTAACTCCAGCCTATACCTGGTACTTCAGAGGTAACTGCATCCTACCTTTTCTGAAGGCAAACTTCATTCACCAGAGGTGATTAGCTCATGCTTTTACATAGCAACTGCTATCTTTTAACTGTCATATTTGGCAAAGAAAAAGTCAGTTCACATAGTGACTAATTTTTTCCCCCGCACCAACCTGCTAAACTATTTGCCTTACCAATCCACTGCAGCACAGGATGTCCATCCAGAACAGGAGGGAATTTTCTCCAAAAGCTTGTTTGAGCCTTGCCCCTCACTTTAAGCCCCTCATATTTGTATCACTGGATCTTAAAACAATTTTACATTTTTTTTAAAGAGTTTATCAGTTCCCTGTTAGACAAAGCCTGTTAACTTTCCACAGAGCATGACTTTGGGGAGGAAAGATCTGCAGGCAAGAGTGTTTTGGAAAGAGGCACCTACCTTTGTTTTGTATCTCTTGCCACACTTTGGACAGGAATATGGCCGCTCATCTGAGTGCACCCTCTTGTGTCCCTTCACATGCGCGATGGTCTTGTAGAGTTTGCCACACTCACCACAACGGAAGCGCCTCTCATTGACATGCACTTCCTGGTGCTTTTTCAACAGGTAGCCTTTCATGAACTCTTTACCACACTCCTCGCATTTAAACACTTTGTAACCTACAGGGAGACATCTTTCAGCCCACAGGCAACAACAGCACAAAGGAATTCTGAAATCGTTATTGCACCAAAGTAATAACATTATAGCATGTCTGACCAGAGGGACTAGATGGCACAGGGGAGTTAATGTAAGATGATGTGGTGCTTCTCCCCTTCAGAACCCTGGTTCAAATCAAGACCAGGTTGAGAATATTATCTAATGGCTATTTTGTGTCTTACATGAAACAGGTCTTGTCTCAGACCAGTTCCCAGTATTTCTGCCCACATCAGAGATCATCAGAATTTGCATTTGTCAGCAGCAGCAGAGCCAAAAAGATTGAAGTCCATCTGTCCCCCCATCTTTAGTAGCACTCCCTCCACAGCAAGGCAATGTGCAGGCATGTAGCGGGAACATTTGTCCTGCTAACTGTGCTGTACCTTTTATGTGGCTAAAATGAAAGACTTTCTGCAGAAGACCATTCTTGTACCCTCCTTGGAGTCTAGTGGGGAAGAGGAGGAATGATTTTTCCAATATAAGCATTAACAATGGATAATAAACATGAGGTCTTCTCCGTTCTCTCATAAATTCTATTAGGTGCCTATTCATTACAGGATCCAGCTCAAAATTGTACTTGTTGTCTTTTAAAGCATGTCAAGGAGCTGTTCCAGCCACTCGCAGATCTGGTCTCTCTTCAATCTTTTCCCTGCTCATCTAGAATCCAGCTCTCATGTTCTTTCCACACAAACTTCCCCCCACTAATGCAAGAGCCTTCACCTCCGCAGCTCCTGAAATACGGAGCTACTTTTGCATTTTTTAACCTAGACTTTACATCACTTTCAGATCTCAGGGGAAGTCTCTTCTCAGTTGTTCTGAGCTTCATTTCTCCATTAGTGTTTTAAATGCTAATTGAATCTGCATGCAGTTGCGGGATAAAGTTTGCACAACAAATGCTACACAAACAGTTCAGATATGTACATTTTAGAGAACAGCATGTGCAGTAGGCTTACCTAAATGTCCTTTGATGTGTATTTCAAGGGAAACAGACCCACTGAAGACTTCACTACAGTGAGGGCAAACATAACTTTTGTATCCGTTTGTTTCTGTATCTGTCTATTGAAATTAAATATCATAATATAAGTGCCTTTTCCATATAGTATGTGGAATCAATATTCCTAATCAAAATTCTAAGCTAAATGTGCTTTGATTTAAAGACAAGAAAAATCAAGTTATCAAAGAAGCAGATGGTGCGGACACCAAGTTTTAACCCACAAAAAATATTACACTCTCTGCTGGTCACTATGTGGCTACGTAGTGCACAAATATCAGAAGTGTAGATACACTGAAGCCAATGCCTAAGGTGATCACATGTGATCAAAGCCCACGTATTTCCTATGGAAAAGAAAAAATAAGCTAATTGATAAAAGCGCATGACGCAAACATACAGTCTCTACTTGCTCTGCTTCAACACACTGTTCCCCACACTGCTCTTCTTCCACTTCCATCTCTTCATTTTCTAGTTCTTCTGTAGCAGCCACACCAGGTTCATCTGATTTTTGCATCTCCTCCACAGTGACTTTTTCTATCACAATCCCAGAATTCCTCATGGCTTGCCTCAGCAAGTTCTCACTGTTCACTTCCCATTCACATGGTAGTTCCTTGGGATTTGATGGCTAAAGAAAATCAAATAGTCAGATGATAAGAACAGCAGATGTGAAGTCAGCCTTTTAGACAAGAGAACTCTGTATTCCAGTGCTTGTCACCAGCGTGACTGGTTCTGTGATCTTAGATACCAGAAAACAAAAGAGACGCTTCTGCTTTGGAGAAAAGTCCTAGAGCTTGAGAAACTGGACTTGGAGGAACACTTTCCAGCCCTTCTCTTGATGTCTAACCTCAGAGTAGCCATAAAATACTGCCATTTTAGGTCACTCCAGAAGTATACCAACCATCACTGATCCCATACAGATACGTGACAGATCACTTCGATTTTACAACGGAGACTGTAAACTCCACTACCAGATGCTCTAGTAGGCTATCGGAAAAGGCCACACACAGCCATTTATTTTCTCTGAACATGCAGGCTATTTTCCTACGTGCTTTTGAGATCAGTTTCACAGCCTGGACAGGAAAAGCATCCTCACCCTTATTTACACCTGGCTTATTAGCTTCTTTTAAATTTCATATTCACATCAAAGTTAAGATGTTAGTAAATAAGACATTAGTAGCACCACAGACTTTCGTTTCTCCCCAGGCAAGAGGATACATTGACAACCACATGCCCTACCATTCTCAGTCCTGTAAAGAACCAGTCAGCAGCATGAGCTATGTGTTATTTTCAAATGAGATTAGAATGTTTGCCATCTAGTGTTGGAACTGAAGTTCTACAGGAAAGGTAGCTACTGAACATAAAACAGAATTAAAATTGGTCTATACAAGCCCTGTGCAGACCTTCTTGAGTAAGACCTCTCCTTTTGAGTGTGTCCTTGGAACTGATGGTAAGGGGAATTTAAGTGAGCAATGCTGCCTTCCAACTCAAAAGCCCTGACCAAGGAATAGCAATTCTGCTTCTTTGCATAAAATATGTGAAGGGTATCCAACAGAAACAAACACACCTCTTGATCCAAGGATTTTGTATCAACAACAGGAAGCTCCTGCATTTGGACGTGGACTTCATGAAGGACATTGCCTTTTGCATCTGTTAATAGGTGAATCACAGGAGTCTCAATGGATTCACTTGCTATAGGTGAAACAGCCTCTGTGTTTGAACTACAGGATTCTTAAGGAAAAGAAGCACAGGATTAAACAACCAGTCTAGTTCTGAGTTTGAAGCTAAACCCTATTTACAGCCACTTGACTTAATTGTACTTCAGTATATCTTACTCAGTGTATCTAGAAATATTAACCTCTGGCTAAAGGACTGCTTTTTTGCATTTACCATGTGTAATCTTTTTCTAGCATTGTTCCATATAATGACATCCAGCATTTTGCAGATAGATACAGTTCAACACTGATTTCAATATCAATTTTGTGATTATAACGGTCTTGGTGCCAGATTCTCAAATAGATCTTTAAATCTATGATCCATATTTACTCATCCATGGCATGCCTCTGTCCATATTCACTCTGGATTGATAGGATGGCTACCTGTCCAGAGGTAGTTTCTTTCTAAAGAATGGGAGTCAGATCTCTCTCTCTCTTACACACACACACACACACACACACACACACACACACACACACACACACACACACACACACACACACACACACACACACACACACACACACACACACACACACACACACACACACCCCTTTTGAATGCTAGGAATGTCACATGACCTACACTTTGTTTGATGCATGACATGTATTTGCTATTTCACTGACCTGTTGGCAATTCATCTTTGCTAACAACTATTTCTTTGCTCATGTTGAAACGGATTTTTTCAGTGCACGGTGTCAAAGATTTCAGATGCCGTGTCAAAGCTCCTGATTCCCTGAAGCTTTTCCCACACTTCTTGCATTTGTAAGGTCGTTCATCTTGACAAAGTAAGAGAAAGCATGAATCTTTACATCAAACAAATTCTATTAACTCCATCAAAGAATTTTCACTTGATCAAACATACTTCTAATACAGCACTTCCCAACGTTTTGGAGCAAGTTTAATTGCCTGTGCCCACTACCTTCCATCCAATTACATGCACTATCTGCAATGGCAAGAGTTTTTGAAACTGGGATTCTGAGCAGCCCCAACACCAGGGGATTTAGACTGTACTCAGCTCAGTGCAAGCTGGAAAACAGTAGAGCACTTCAGCTCATCATTTAAGACAAGATGGAGGAGCCAAGTACAGCCCAGTCCAGCAATTTGGAACCACTATACTAAAACAGACAGCAACTTACCTGTGTGACGCCGGTGGTGTCGAATGAGAGACCCCTTTGTCCTAAATGATGTTCCACATAATTTACATTCATAGTCCTTCCTGCTACTATGAGTGATCATGTGAGCTTTAAGGATACTGGCCTAGAAAATGAGTTGGTTTTAAAAAATTGGTAGAAATGCTCCTTTATTGTTTTACATTTCAACAAATCAAAGACATTCAAGAACACTCACACTATTAATCCAAAATGTAACTGTAGAACTGCTAGAATGTTGACAAAAAACACAAAGTTCCAGCCATTACCAGAATTAAAGAAGTGCTTGTATTATTAAATTTACAAGCGAAGATAATGGACATGTTGGAATGCAGCCTAATGCACAACTACATAAGTTACATAAGCCTTCCTGCTTCAGGGCTTAAGCCAATTACTACGGTGAAGAAGCAGCTTCACCTGCAGATTATTCCATGATTGTCCATTATAGAGGTTTCTTACTTTCCTCACTGGCCACTATCAGAGACAGGGTACCAGATAAAGTTAATAGTCCACTGGTGTGATCGGTATGGCAATTCCTTTGTAGACAGCCATTAAACCTTTATCACCAATGGCCAATCTGACTGACTGGTACTAGTTTTGAAATGAGGTCACTCTCCAAATAGGATCATGTATTAGAAAATGAGTTTTCTATCAAGTCTGAAGAGATCATGATGCACAGCTGTCCTAAAGGATTTGAGAATATGAACATTACAAAGTAGCCTGTAAAGCTACCAGCTCCAGAACTTACTGTTTTAAATGTCTTGTGGCACAACTCACACACGTATCGACCTTCTTTATTAACCAGCAGCTTCACCCTGATCACCTCTGTGGAGCCATCTTGTTCCATGTCATCGGGGCTGCCCGGCCCTTCAGTGATCTCACCATCAATCTGGCCATTTGGGTTTTCAAAAACTTGTTCTCCTGTGACAATGACTTCTTTGATGTGCCCACTACCTAGGAAAAATATATGAAGACAGCTACGTTCTTTACATAACACAGGTTCATGTGACTCAATGGATTCAATCTTTTAGGATATCAAGTAGTGGAAAGAAAAGGGAAGCAGGGGACTAAACATAAATGGTATATGCCAGTCAATATTGACTGATTATGGAACTTTCTATTGCATTTTCAAAGTCATGCTAAAGGTGGTAGAGCTCAGGATGGATGTTCTTTGAAGTGGAGTTTTAAATCTAAATAAAATACATAATAAATATACTCTAGTTAGAGCTGGAAAGGTGCCTTGCAGGATTTCCACTCATCATGATAGTTGTGGATATTTAGCATGCTCCCTCCTTAGTTCAACCAATCCCAGAGCTCAGGAGCCATACATAGATCCCTATGTGAGACAATGTGTTAGACTGGCAACCACCAGACTAGTCAACAAGGCCTTTCATCTGCAACTATGACAGAGATGTCATCTCACATAACCTTTGAAAGTAAATGCCACAAACATTTGAGTTGGAAGGGACCTGTAACTAGGTGGTCTGGCCAATTCCCCTGCAGCATGGATTTATTTTGTACAGAAAATAGGCAATACAGTGCAAGCCAAAATCAGTTACACTGCGGAGACACTAAAACAAAAAGTTGTAGTTCTGCCAAACCACATTAGACAGGGATGCAGTGATTATGAACTAAATGGAAAACTGACAGGGAGAGTTTATTTAAAACTTTCTAACCAGGTACAGCTTCAATAGAAAAAAGTATTTTGTAATTTATATTTTTTCCAGAGGACCTATCAATTTACTAAAATGAATACATGCAGAAATGAATAATGGAAGTAAAGTTTCAGAAACATTAAAGTCTTTATTTTAAAAAGAAAAAATATTTCCATTACTAATTATTATGGACATTGATTAATAATATAATGTGACTTCATTTGAACTAAAATCTAAAATTCTATTGAGAAACCATCTTCCGTTGCAGAGTTAACATCGCCTCACAAGGACCTACATATACAAGTTTATTCAATTATAATTTTTGCCTCCATTTTAGAATTCACTTCAGAAGATCCAAGAGTCAAGGTCATTTTTGTGATGTACTAGAGAACTTCTATCCACAATGCTTTCTTAGGAAGTGTACACGTAGCAATTTTCAGACCAGAAGGTGTATTAAATTTATAATTCCCTAAAAACGGAAATTTGCAAAAGAAGCCATTAACTGAAAACTAGTATACATTTTCATTGCTTAAAAAACCACCTAAAATCTGTTTCTCCCCATATACACAATAGAGTGAAGCTAAGCAACTCTAACAGCATACAGTATTGACAATGTATCAGAGGGGTAGCCGTGTTAGTCTGGATCTGTAAAAGCAGCAAAGAATCCTGTGGCACCTTATAGACTAACAGATGTTTTGGAGCATGAGCTTTCGTGGGTGAATACCCACTTCCTCAGATGCATGCCTATTGACTATGAAATCAAATTCTTACAGAGCTAGTGAGGGCACAACTCAAATTTACAATGCAACTCCATCTGACTAACCTTCACAGTAAGGCAATAGACTAAATAATAGATTACTAAAGTAACATCAGTTACATAAAGACCTTGCAACTTACCTACTATAGAAGATGCATTAGTGATTTCTTCTGCTATTGAAGATGCTTCAACAACTATATGAGCAACAGTTATGGACTCCTCAACAGAAGGAACGACCTCCTGTAACAGATGTTTTAGTAGGAAAAGTTAAAATCATATCTGATGCTTGCTTATGTTAGATTATTGTTCTAATTATTTTGAGACATGGTTGTCACCTTTTGTACTTCTTGGCTAGGAAGACTTGTTGATGTGGCAGTAATGGCTTCTTGAGTTCGTTGACAGATCTTTTGTAATTTGTGTTGTACAAATTCCTCCAAAGAGGTGAACTCAGAATGACAACGACCACACTTGTGAACATCATCTTCATCTGCAATTTCAAATGTAAGAAATTTATTAGATTTGGAAGTTAACATACATGGTGTTTAAGACTGTATGACAACAGCTCTTTGCCACCCAGTTTACTAAATCTCCTACAATATGAAGAGAGGAAGTTGAAATTGGAGCATGTAAGAATTAGGACTCTTTCCCCATTAGACACATTTTTGCTCATACAGCAGTATTTTCTTTTGGGGTCTGTAGAGGGCTGTGATGTTAATTTGCTTAAGGGGCAACACTGTGGCATTCATGCATCACAGGGACACAGGTTGGACAGCTCACAGCCAGGAGCAACAAGATAAGGGGCTCCAAGTTTTTGAAGACAAGTTACATAAACCCTTTGTGCAGTCTTGCAAAAGGATCATGAACATTTACCAACCCAGACAACACAGCAGAGGATATTAAAAACGAAATCTAGTGATACGTTCTTTGCCCCCCAAAAAGTGGGGTTACTCATCCCAAGAGAGTGAAAATTTACAAAGCTGCCTTACTACGTAGCCCATTACAGCATCTCCCTCAATCAGCACTAACCCTCACTATATGCCTAAGAAACCTGGAAAAGGATAGGAAACCTTAATCAGGAAATAAAACCAAAGAGAGAGCCTTTGGAAGAGGACTTTAAGGGTATGTCTTCAGGCCGGATCAGCAGGCAGCGATCGATCCAGCAGGGATCAATTTATTGCGTCTAGTCTAGACACGATAAATCGACCCCTGAGCACTCTCCCGTTGATTCCTGTACTCCAGTTCAGGGAGAGGCGCAGGCAGAGTTGACAGGGGAGCGGCAGCAGTCGACTCACCACGGTGAAGACACCACAGTAAGTCGACTTCAGCTACGTTATTCACATAGCTGAAGTTGCTTAACTCAAATCAATTCACCGCCTCTCCCCTGTGTAGACCAGGCCCTAGAGCAGGGGTTCTCAGACTGGGGGTTGGGACCCCTCAGGGAGTTGTGAAGTTATTACATGGGAGATCGTGAGCTGTCAGCCTCCACCCCAAACCCCGCTTTGACTCCAGCATTTATAATAGTGCTAAATATATTTTTTAAGTGTTTTTAATGTATGGGGGGGGTCGCACTCAGAGGCTTCCTATGTGAAAGTGGTCACCAGTGCAGAAGTCTGAGAACCCCTGCCCTAGAGTCTAGAGAGATGCTTTCTCGGAATATAGCAATGGCTATACTGGATCAGACCTGAGATCCAGCTACGTCAGTATCCCATTCCCAACTGTGGGCAGCATCAGATCCTTCAGAGGAAGGTGTAAAAACACCTTAACAGGCAGAGGTGGGATAATCCCCCCTACACACACATTAGGTCTCAACCGTATTTCTACTAGTTAGAGATTAGTTTACACCATGGAGCATGAGCTTTAATGTCCCTGTGTTGTTAGCATTAACTCACATAACTCTGGATACTGTCATTCATACAAATGTCCGGTCCTTTTTTTTGGCTCTTGCTAAAATTCTTGGCCGCAACAACTTCTTGTTGCGATGAATGTGCGTTTCCTGACAAACGCTTCCTTTTTCAGGTCTGAATGAGCCATTTTTAAGTTTTGACTATTCTCCTGTTGTGTTGTAGGACAGGGAGAACTGAAGCTCCCCATCTGCCCCTGCTAGAACATTTCTCATTTTACCACGTCCCCGCTTATCTCCTTCACAAGGGCAATTACCCCAGTCTTTTCACTCTCTTTCGAGGAGAGTTTTTCCAGGCCCCTCGCCATTTCCATCACCCTCTCTGCATCCCAGCGAATCCCCTCGGCGCTGGGGGACCCGCACTGCAGGCAGCGGCTGGCCGGGGGCGGGAGCCGGCTGCTGAGAGGCCGGTGCGGGCCAGGGGCGCTCTGGGGGCCCAGCGCTGACCATGCCCCCGCCCCATGAGGGGCCCGGAGCGCGCCACCCCCTCAGCAGGCCGCTCGCCCCTCAGGCCCCGCCGGGGGGCGCGGGCCCGCCCCAGGCCCGTTACCTTCCTCGCTGAAGGGCGCCGGGAGGCTGAGAAAGGCGGTGGGGCCGGCGGGCGCCTGGGCCGGGCTGGAGGCGGCAGCCGCCACCCCCTCCTGCTCCCCGGCCGCGGCTGCCGTAAGCCCCGCCGGCCCTGCGCTCGTTGCCATCACGGCCTCCATGTCGCAACGCGCCGCACCACCAAGATGGCGGCTTTACGGCCGTGTCGTCATAACAACGGGCCGCATGCCACAGGGGAGGGGAGCCAGGAGCCGCGCGCGGGAGCCTCGCTCTGACACGCCACTCCTCTGACCCCTATGATCCTACCCTGACCCTCCGTGACCCTGAGCTCTCAGGCGACTAGTTACCGCCAGATGCAACTAGGGGGCGAGGCTCGCTTAGCCAATGGGCTGAGAAGAGGGTGTGGTCCATAACCAGTTACCCAATGAGATGTAGGGGCGGGGCTGAGGGCACGAATCGGGTCCCCGAGCGACATGACTAAGGTTACGGATCCTGTCACCCATTGGACTAAAGAGTGGGCGGGACTCCATGCCTTATCCCCCAACGAGCAACTGCGGGGCGGGGCTCCCTGGGTACTTTGCCCAATGGGCAGCAGCGGGGGCGGGGCTCTCTGGGTAATTTGCCCAATGGGCAGCAGCGGGAGCGGGGCTCCCTGCCCGGTTACCCAATAGTCGGAGGCCTGCGCACAGCGCGCGCCGGCCGGCCGGCTGAGGTGAGAGGGTCGCGCAGTCGGACGATGGCGGAGGGCTCGGCGCGGCGGTGTCTGCGGCTGGAGCCGGCCGCGGCCCGGGAGGTGCTGGGCGCGGCGGACACGCTGCTGTTCGACTGCGACGGGGTGCTGTGGCGGGGCGACGCGGCGGTGGCGGGCGCGCCGGCCGTGCTGAGCCGCCTGCAGGCCCGGGCCAAGCGCCTCTGCTACGTGACCAACAACAGCAGCCGCACGCGGGACGCCTACGCCGAGAAGCTGCGGCGCCTGGGCTTCCCCCCGGCCGAGCCCCGCCAGGTCTTCGGCTCGGCCTACTGCTCCGCCCGCTACCTCAGCCGGGCGCTGCCGCCCGACGCCGCCGCCTACGTGCTGGGCAGCCCCGCCCTCAGCGCCGAGCTGCGGGCCGTCGGCGTCCCGCACCTGGGGCCCGGCCCCGCCGCCCTGCCAGGCCCCGGCCCCGCCGACTGGAGCCGCGCGCCGCTGGATCCGGCCGTGCGCGCCGTGCTGGTGGGCTTCGACGAGCACTTCTGCTACGCCAAGCTGTGCCAGGCGCTGCGCTACCTGCAGCGGGGCGGCCCCGACTGCCTGCTGGTGGGCACCAACCGCGACCACCGCCTGCCGCTGGAGGGCGGCGCCACCATCCCCGGTGCGTGGCTGGGGCGCCGGGCCTCCTGCCCCGCTCCTCCTGAGAAGGGGGGGCGGTGGGTCCCCTCAGGCCGCTCCCGATGGAGGAGGTCGGCCCTGGCCACGGCCTGAGGCATGGATTTTTGCATGTGTGTTTCCGCGTTGCGGGAGGGATGGTTGGGGCTTGAAATATCACCAAAATATGTCCCCACTGTGAGCTTAGTGCCACGTCTGCAGCCCCTCTGCTGGCCAGTGCACTGGTACTTGGGGTCACAGCTGTCGTGCAGCTCTGTGCCCCATCCACAGTCCCCTTGGCCAGGTGATGTGCTGGCACCCTTGGGTCACAGCTGTCACACAGCTCCATGCCTGTCTGCAGTCTGCTTGGGCAGGCAATGTGATGGCCCCTGATGTCACATCTGTTACATTTCTGTGCCCCATCTGTAACCCCTTCCACCTGATCATGTGCTGATGTAGGCATCCAGCCTACTTCACTCCAACATTAGAATGAGGAAAGGGCCATTCAGTTATTCCTCACGTTCTTCCCCTGGAGGACCCTTTGTGGATGCTACTCTAGATGTCCCTTTGCCTTGACATCAGCTTCTTTGCTCTCCAGCCCACCCCCAAGTTATAGTGAGTGAAAAGTGCTTTCCTGAGCAACATGCATCCCTACTTCACATTCTGTAGTTTCTTATTTAGTTTCTTGACCCTTCCATATCTCTTGCAACAAAGAGAGATGTGATGGCAGTACCTACAACTTGTGTGACTTTATGCTTCAGTTGAGTCTCCTCTGCTGTATTTTGTTAAAGAATGTGCTGGGACACCTATGCTGCTTGTATATGGGTATCTCGATGGCAGTACAAGTCTTGGGGACAGGTGTCTTTCTTGGATACAGTCCACTGATTACAGCTGTGTAGAAACCAGCACTCTGATGCTGGGTGGTTGGGGACTGCACTGGCTTCATGGTTCAGGGCTGCCCTGTTCCCTATGGAGCCTGGATCTGTTGGGGCCAGTGGTCCCCAGCAGCCTGATCTCTACAGTTGAATACACAAGTAGAATCTTTCCAATTCCAGTCCGAGCAAATGAGGCAGTCTAAATCTGGAGTATTCTGGAATATAAAAAGTTTGAGGGGTTTGACCCTGGCTGACCTGTGGCCTAAGTTCCCTCTAAGCTGTGTGGCCACACAGCTGCCTATTAAACCCCGCAGAGGGGCTCGGGGCTGTGGCCGGGGGGTAAGGGCTGGGGGAGTCCGCTCTCCCCACCACAGCCCCAGGGCAGCCTGCATCCTGAACCCTTCATCCCTGGCCTCACCCCAGAGCCCACCACCCCAGCCAGAGCCCTCAGGCACTCCTGCCCAGCCTCCCACACTCCAAATCCCTCAGCCCCACCCCCACCGCATGAATTTTGTTATGTGCACCAATATGAAGGTGATGTGTCACACATCACCTCCATATTGGTGCACACAACAAAATTCACTCCGCACATGAATGTAAAATATGAGGGAACACTACCTGTGGCCCTCTTTTCACCTGTTCAGTCACAGAACTGGATTTTCTAGAAAAACCTTTACTCTAAACCCTCTTATGTTGCAGTAGCATGCAAGCATCCCACCCTTTGCAGCTGACTGGGGATCTGATGGAGTGCAGGCATGGCAGTGAGGTCTATATGGCAGCAATCGCACTGCATGGCTTCGCTGGCAGGGTAGCTCAGCACCCTGTTAGTTATTGCAAATTAAAATATTTTATAAATGAGAGCGAGGGGTTGGATTTCCCTACTCTGCCTTAATCTGCACCAGGCAAGCTGCCTCTTGCCCATTATTAGGTCTTTAATATTGTGGGGTTACATGTCTGAAATACCATGCAGTGCAGCAGTGGCTCTTCTGGGTACCACAAGTCCTGTCCTATATTTCACTTAGCTTTTCTCTTCTGCCTTCAGGGACTGGCTGTCTTGTGAAAGCGGTAGAGATGGCAGCAGAACGTGAGGCATTCATCATAGGCAAGCCCAGCCGATACATTTTTGACTGCGTGGCGAGTGAGTTCAAGATCGAACCTGCTCGTACCATCATGGTGGGAGATCGACTGGACACAGACATCCTTATGGGCAATAACTGCGGCCTCACCACTCTCTTGACTCTCACTGGAGTCACTACTCTGGAAGAAGTAAAAGGTCACCAGGAGAGTGACTGCCCTTCCAGGAAAAGCCTGGTTCCTGATTACTATGTTGATAGCATAGCTGACCTTCTTCCTGCACTTGAGGATTAAAATAGCAAAAATCTCTCCAACTCCTGAAAAGGTACCCACGTTAGTGAAGGGCAGTAGTTAATATCACCACTCATTACTTTAATACACACACAGTGTGACACCACTTGCAATTGCAAACAGTCAGCTTTTAACCTTCCATTTGAGTCCTATGATGATTTTGTTTACAAATCTTGTTTTTAAAATGCACTTTGAAATGAAGAGGGCATTATAGTGTCACCCAGTCGTCTTGTGGTTTTTAAAGCCAACACGTACATCAAAATGTTTGTGAGATGAGGTGTCATATATTGTTTTGCTGGACTGGGTTATGGAAAACAGAATAGATTTAAAAATGAACCAACCTTGCGGTATGTTTTGAATGACAAACCGTAGCTCAGACTTGATTATTCAGGGAATTAACTCTTTGGTATAGCTGTCTAATGGCTCTCTTCTATGCTTGCACAGGCTGGCTCAGTTAGAATTTGGTCCCATGCTGGGTTCTTGATGTTTACTCAGGTCCTGTTCTAGATGTGCAGCCTATTGCAGGTGTAACTTCAAGGGAGAGCAATTCAAATATCTGTCCTGTATTTGATCATATAAATTGCAGTTGTGATACAAATTGGACCGGTTCTACATGCAAAATATATTAATGATATCTTCTGTATGTTGTATTTGTCCAAATATTGGATGTATATGTAAAGTATGTGTGGTATATAAAGTAATTACCCTGACTGACACTAAAGAGATATATCAGAAATGTATTTAAAGTATACATTAAACATAATATATTGAGAATTATCTTGTTTCCCAAAAAGAAGGATATGAGGAATGTTCTTCACCCTTTATTAAGGATTAATTTTTAAAGGCACTTGCATACTACTGAGAGAATGCAGTAAGTGTAATCACACAGAACTGTCCTACATTAATACCATTTGCAGGAAAGAATTGTATCAACTGATACTTTAAAAAAGTCAGTTGTGATCATCCTTAGAACTCCCCAGTCCCTCAATATCAAAACAAATGTTTGCCTAGGCTTCAGCTGTGTAAAGTCTAAATCTGCTCCTTCTTTGAGGAATCTGTACAGTACACATGGTAAATCTTCCTTACTCCCTGGGCTTATTTTGTGTGGAATAGTGATTAAGTACTGGAACAGCATGGTGCTTCCTTTACATTTCTGATGTTAATACCTTCCTTGCAGAGCTGGTATGAGGGCCTGACACCAGCTACTTGCCTAGGTAAGAGTGAATGCTCAGGTTATTTTGCTTCACAACTTTAAAATAGGCCTCCAGATAGCTTTTGTTCTTGCTGCACTAACCTCCGCAACAAATATTTTAAGCTTTTGTGTTTAAAAAATAACTCAAGTAATCAGATATGCAAATCGTGTGTTCCGTTATTCAACAGAAGTTCTATTGGTAATTGAATGAGAGTCTGTATTTTAATTTCTCTCTCATTGTTCTATTTGAACAAGTCTGGCAGTGTATATTAGTGCCATTTCCTCATACTTAAACACTTGAAACATGTAAATGTATCATCTTGTTCATACAGCAATAATTGTGCAGTTCATAATATCTTTGTGTTACCAGGATATGAGCTGAAAAAACTCTTACAAAAGGTTAGTTATAAATTAATGTCGGCATTCATCTATAACTCTGGAAGTGTGTAAGAGGCATTAGTCATATCTCTACCCTGTACTATGTTTCCTTTGTAAGCCTCAAAAGGCTTCGAGATGAAATGCCTGTGTCATGTAGAATTTGTTCCTGACACTAGTTAATGTAAAATTGGACATTGTGGGTTTATTGCAGTTTGGGAAGACTTCAGATACAGTATGTTCTTGGATTTATTTTCTAGACTTGTACTTATCAAATTCTATAGAGATTCAGGAAAATATGTTAAGTAAAGGAGTAAATATCAGTGTGGTATTAAACCATGTAACAGCTGCACATCATCCCTCTTGAGAACTATACCTATACAATGGCACCATTACCTATATTCATTCTGTCTTTCCCTGAGTATTGTGGAACTGTATTGGTGAAAGCATTTATTATGCTTAAAGAGTCTCCATACATTTTATTGGAGTTGTCAGTACTATACTTGAATGTACATTAAACTTACAAACCTGTTTTTTCCTTTGGCTTTTCTCATTGTTTCTGTGGTCTGTTCTGTGTTTACATATAATATTACAACAACATGAAATATTGCATCTAAAGTGGTGAAATACATATGCTGTTATTGCTAACTCTGTTTTTTAGAACTAATATTCACTCAATCTTATTCTTCATTTTCAATACCTAGATCCAGCACTGAGTGGGTTGTAGAAGCCTATGACCTGGCTAGCATTTTCACATTCTCTTGCATTTTCAAACAAAATATCATGCTCAGCATGGCTAAGCAGGTTCCTGCCCCTTTTTTGTTCAGAATAATTAGAATAGTTTGTGAAAGATTTCACTTGACTTTTCTATCTCTGAGAGCATATATGTGGTATAAACTTGTTTGAAAGAAGGGTAGAGTGAAAGTGTTACAATGTTGGTCAATAGTTACTCTTGCAGAACTAACCAGTGTGGTTAAATTGCATCACTGCCTACTCTTTCTTTAGCGGAGCTGAAGCTACTTCCTTTAAGGAACTTCTTGTTGTGCCATGGTATTTCACAATGCCAGCATGTGCTGAAGAGTTATTTCCTCTTACTACTTTTAAAACTTGAATGAGAAAAGTGGCCAGGTAACCCTTTGGCTTTAGCAGAATGTAGGCATGCTTTCTTAATTGTGTGTCACTAGAGCACTTTGTATCATTGATTACTAGTAGGTTAACTTCACGCTGTCTTTTCTGAATTTTCAAGTCATACAGAAGTAACAATAGAATGAGAAGAAGCACAACTGTCTCCATTGTCAGTTTACCTTTTTCTGTCTTTCTAATAATAAACTAGTGGGTCCCAGATAACAAGGGTGGAGCCGTCTTTGGTCCTCTGCAATTAAACATTGAGAGGCAATGTACTATTGGGTGTCTGGGACTTGAGAGGCAATGTGGGAGGCAGGCCAGGTGCTTCAAAAGGAATGAAAAAACCAGTAACCAGCCATCTTGGGCTTGCTCCTGCAGCGAGGCTTACCCTTATCCCAAGCTCGTTATGAAAATTCAAGACAGTCTGCTCAAGGTTGTTAGGCAGCAGTTTCCTTGTACTCATTACTCTTCTAGGTCTCCTCTGGGTAAACTGGTGGTTGTATGATGTACAAAAATCTTACTTGTTAAGATCTGCTTTAAAGAGGGTCCTCTAGAGAGCCATGATGAAGCCCATAGCATTTATTATAATAGAGGTTGGGCTTGATGTGGCCACATTTCTGAGCTCTAGCTAACCCTACAGGGATACACACAACACCTGTTATCAGTCAACTTATAAAACTGACATCCAATAGGAAAAGCTGTATACCTAAGTACTATAACATACGGATCCTGTCGTCTGGCTGCAGTGACAGTGATCGGTAGTGGTGGTAGCTTTGCAATGCAGGCACCTCTTCACTGGGAACTGGACTAAGCTCATTAAAGTAGCTGCGATACATAGATGGAGCCTGGGGAAAATCTGTACTGCGATGACCTGTGCTGCATCAGTCTCTGGGTGAATAAAAATCAATGTAAATTTAAATTTTTATTAAAAAAAACCAAAAACTATTTGAAATTAACCTCTGATGAGGCCTAAACTTACTATACTCTGTTAAAACTATTTAAATTAAATACACAAATAATATTTAGCTGTACTTATTTGCTGCCAATTTTAAAGAGTCAAATCACTGAACTAGAAGTCACCGGCTAAGCACCTGGAACCAGAGTTTGTTGAAGTGCTAAATCAACTTCTGACCCCTATAGCCTCTTCTGCAGGTTCAGAGAGAATGTTTTCTTCATTTCAATTTATTCAACTAGTTCAGTTCAATGACTAGATCATTCAAAGTTAGAAACCAATTGAGAGCTGAAAAAGCTTGTTTTTTTCTTCCAGTCTATGGGGCAAAAAACTAAATATGAGAGGATGAGATCTACTAGATCTAAAATCTCAAAGGATGTGATGACCAGAAACCATCAGTTAAATTCACTAATTACAGATACTTCTTTTGCACTTTAATAAATCAGTTCTATGTTTTGATAAACATTATTCTTATGTATCCAGCACATTTAAGGTAGTTTTATTAATTTTTTTTGAAAAATGCTGTTTTGTCCTTTTTAAATTGAATTTGAATATTCATACAAACCACTGGAAAGATTATGAATAATTTCTAACTTCTTAAATGTAAAAATTAAGAATCTGAATAAATGTACCTTAAGCTGTATATCTTAAAGGTGGATAGGGATAGATCTATTGTATTTTCTTGGTTAGCAAAAAGAAGCACCAGTTTAGTGTAAAGGCTATATTTAGTTGCAAATCAACTTATTTCAAGGATTACCAACTAATGAGAATCAACCTTTCCTTAGGAAAATAACTGAAAAAGTACAAATGCAAAACATGGTTAAAACTGATTATTTAAATCATGTTTAAAATAACTTTATTTAAATCAATTCAGCCTGAGCAGACCTAGAGATAAACAGCTTGACTTCAGCCTCCCAGAGTTATCTGACCAGCATTACATTCACTTTGAAATGTAAAAGTAATTAGATAACAAGGGCAAATGTTATCCCCTATTCATTTTCATTTTTCACTAATAAATAAGACTTGGCAGCTGCCATAAGTGTGGCTGGATAACACAGAAGACCCTGCACAAAGCCCGTGATTGTGTTCCAACTGAATACCTTCAGCTGACTCACAAGGGGAGGCAGAAAGAGCATCTTTACACCAATGACTATCTCTCCACAGTATCTGTTTTGCCCCCATTTACTGGATCTAAAGTTTCAGTCTCCACGTGGGTTTCTCTGAGCTGAGAGGCTGTGGTAGGGATTCTATTTGGCTGTGATGAACGCATCCTTCATTTCCAACTGCATTCAGAGGGTTCTGATCATGCACAATCTGTACATTATCAGGAGACGGAGCTGCAGGAGCAAGGGCTGCTTCTAGACTGGGAGGATGGAGGCAGAAAGGAGTAGTGCTGGCAACGCCACCTCTGCAGTAAGTATCCCTTCTGTCAGGGAACAGCCTGCAGCACCCAGACCAAGGACCCCAGTACCAGTTGCCTCCCCAAAGTCCTTAGTTCTCTGTTTTCACAGGTTGTTGGAATGGGGGTTACCAGACTTTCCAAGATGCTGAGCATCTGCCACTCACACAGACTAATGTGATATTTGTGAGTGCTCTGCATTTCCAAAGTGCCTATCATTGACTCAACTAGTTGGACTAAAATCTTAGCTCCTGTAAACCTGTTTGAATTATATCATCTGCTGATTTGTTGCAGATGCCCCTAAGTACATAGCATCTGAAGAAGTGAGGTTTTTTACCCACAAAAGCTTATGCCCAAATAAATCTGACTCCTTGTTGTTTTTGTGGATACAGACTAACACGGCTACCCCCTGATATGATGAACTAGGATCCAGGGACATGCTTGAAGTGAAATCAAATGAAAGTGATACCAATCCATCATAAAGTGCATATTGCAAGTCAGTTGGAATGTGCAGAGTTAGAGGAAAGAGTTCTGTGAAAAATAGAACTTCATTAGACCTTTATTATACAAGGTTTCCCTTGTCTATGTGTCTGTGTAAATCTGACCCTGCAATCCAGGGGAATTTCACTTGCTTTTGAAAATCTCATATCAATAACTCTTGTACAAATTTATATTCAAACAAACAGGCTTTTGAATTTAAGTATCTTTAATTTTGTTACATCCTGTGGGTGATTTAACTTTTAATACATTTTGCTAGAATATACAGTAGATCAGGGTAGGCAACCTATGGCACATGAGCTGATTTTCAGTGGCACTCACGCTGCCCGGGTCCTGGCCACTGGTCCAGGGGGCTCTGCATTTTAATTTAAATGAAGCTTCTTAAACATTTTAAAAATCTTATTTACTTTACAAACAACAATAGTTTAGTTTATATATTATAGACTTATAGAAAGAGACCTTCTAAAAACGTTAAAATGTATTACTGGCACGCGAAACGTTAAATTAGAGTGAATAAATGAAGACTCGGCACATCACTTCTGAAAGGTTGCAGACCCCTGAGTAGATCAACAATTCTAAAGTATGTGTTTAAAAATATACAGTCTAAAAACTTGATGAACTTTTAAAAATTCATTTACTGTTTGATTCTAACAGATCTACTTGCCTGAAAATATTTCATTTATCCCTGTGCTTCAGAGCCTAAGAAACAGGTTATTTTTTTGATAAATCTGCATTCTGCTATTGTATTTTCTTGGTGTAGCATGCTTTATTTACAATCTGTTATGAAATTACTACAAAAGTATTTCAAACATGAGCATAAAAGTGAGACTGAACCTTTTCCATAGTAATGAAAATGCTCTGTGTATCAAAATATACTGTGGAAACATTAGAAATAGCCATCTGACTTTGTTTATGATGATTTCTTTGCTTTAAGTAAAAACTGTCCCAGATAAATAAAATATAAGCAATTATCTTTTGTAAAAGAGAGGCCACGGACAATCAATGCAGTGTACAGGGAATTTTTTAAAAAATAGATGATTTTTTTCAATTTCTAAACAAACCAAAACAATGGCATTTAATACGGAAATGTTTTTCTTCTAAATCTTTCCCATGGTAAGAAGTTAGCAGCCTTTCCACCCAGGAAGCCTAGTCAGTTCAAATAACTGTACAAACATTTTAAGGGCTTCCTATCTACATGGGAAAATTACTGACAGAACTATAATTATACCATTATGGCTATGTTGGTATAATGTCCCATGTAGACACGCTCTAGTCCAGAATAAAAGTAACTCTGTTCCAGTATCACTACTCCACTTTGGACGTTCTGCTGGCCAGTTTCTCCTATATAGACAAGCT
Organism: Gopherus flavomarginatus; assembly: GCF_025201925.1. Classification (NCBI taxonomy): domain Eukaryota; kingdom Metazoa; phylum Chordata; order Testudines; family Testudinidae; genus Gopherus; species Gopherus flavomarginatus. The sequence continues at coordinate 3,254,825 of NC_066625.1, forward strand.
CTAGCACTTCGCCTTTAAGCCACAGGGCTGCCCATCCAGCACCTTTCGTGAGTAATACTTCACTTCTGCAGCTTAAATGAATAAATGATGCTGAGATGTTTAACTCCATTTGCTTTCTTATTTATTGATCTGTGTCTTGGCTCCTAGGAGAGAAGACCCCTGGCAAAACCCAAAACTCCTTCCAGGATACTTTGGGTCATCTTGTCTGTAATCTTGTTTTTCGTCATTGTCAGCATCAGTGTGGTGGTAATTTTCAGCTTTACCCATAGGACTACCAAGGTAAGGAATTAATTCATTATGGTTCCATATACAAAGTTCAATTTCCTGCAGGAATATCTTGAAGTTGATCTGGCAGGGAGGGAGAAGAAACCTTCCACAAATGTTTTTCTTCCTCTTTTTACAATAGATCAAATACAACAAATGTACAGTTACTTATAAATATCCAGGAAGTGTTGCTGGTTGTTTGAGCTCATGTTGTCAAATTCTGCCCTCAATTACACTTGGAGTCAGTAGGATTACACAGGTCAGAATTTTGTCCAAAGGAGGCCTTTTACCTTGGTGAGAGCAGACATCCAATTTTTCTTAACTGTTTTCATCTCTCATAATAAATGCTGCCTCTCAGCAATAATAACATCACTCTCTGTAATCCCAGTGAGAGTCTGGATGGAGGGGAATACATTTTTTTCTTTCTTTCTTTTCAAGAATCTTTGACAGACAAGTGGTCAAGGGTAAAAAAATAGATAGATAGATAGATAGATATTGGTTTGCTCCTAGTTAAGAAATCAAATAAAAACAAGTGTGGCCAATTTCTCCCTGGTCAGGACCAGATTAAGGAACTAGTACTGTAGGCCTGTGCCAAGAGCCCATCTTTTGGATTCATGTGACTACATCAGAATCTGTTTTCTTTTTATTCTTTTCTTTCCTTTTTTTTTTAAAGTATATTTCGAGCCCTTTATGGTTACTAATAGGTGTTTGAAAACGTAATCCAAGCATGACTATCCCAAGTCATGCGTGCTTGAGTCTGCAGAGAGCCTGAAAAAATAACTCTCAGAGGTATGTACTGTCCCACTCAGCTCAGGGAGGTGTTAACTCCAAGATCCTTTGCTCTGGAGGCCTCCCCAGCTAAGGTTTCCTTGTGTGACAGAAGAGTGCAGCAGCCCCACCCACCCAAGCAGATGCACCCCAGCTAATGGGTTTAAGTAATAGGGTATGCTTGCTGCCCCACTCTGGGAGAAAGCAGAGCTCTTGCTGTTGCTCCTGGGAAGGAGAAAAGGGTCCATGCCTTGGCCAATGTCTCTCTGGGAGGACGTGAGGCTGTGGCTATGGGGGTGGAGCATGACCTTGTTCTGAGGGCACTGATTTCCCTTCTCTGCCCTTGCCCCTCATGTAACTCTGCTGCAGTCAATGAGCTGAGATCAGGGATTAATTTGCCCCATTGCCCCTTTTAAGGTGACCTGCCAATAGCAGCCCTTAATAAATGCATTTCCGAAGCTGCAATATCACAGTAGTGTCCAAGTGGGGGTATGTTTCAAGGAATGATGCACACAGCCTGGTGTGCTATTTACATCTGGGGAGAACTCGTCTGCAGGGGACGGTTACATCAAAGGACTCTCAATAGCCCATTTGTTAATAAAGGCAGTAGGTGCTTGTTCTCTTCTAAGCAGATTACATGTGTGATTACAACCTCCTGCCACTAGGAGAGCCATAGAGGGTCTGTGCACCCACACAGCGAAGAGTGCTGGTAGGGAACAGGTGAGCAGTCAGGCACCTCCCTCCGACATCCTCCATTTGAGGGAGCTCCTTGGGAGCCTCGCTGGGATCCAGTGTTTCCCCTCTGCCAGCGAATACGCTGCGCTTCATTAGGGTGACTGTCTCATGGGTGCAAGGAACAACACTGGTGTAACTATCCCCTGTGGTGTCTGTTGTGCAGCTGGCCTGGCCTATGTTATGCTGCTGCTCCACGCTCCCGCACTGGCTTCCAGCTGCAATTCAGGCCCTATATGGTTGGGGCCTCCTGCCGGAGACCAGCTCTTGCTCACCCCAGATAGCGCCCAGCACGTGCTCATGCTCACCTGCCCTCGGTTTGAATGGCTGGTGAAGGGCCTTTTCTCTGGAGTCTGCTTGCCCCATTGCTCTGACAGTCTGCATTTGGCTCTGTTCATTGTTAAATAGCTCAGACTAAGAACATGTGGAAGTGAAGGTCCTGGGAGGTTAGTCTCCTAACGAGCGAAAAGTATGGCCACGTTCTCTGAAGCAAGTGCTGAGAATGAATAGAGAGGAAAACGTGCTTCCTTTGGGCCGGCTGATCCCCCCACAGGCTCCGTAGTTGCAATCCCAACCCGTCACTCCTTGGGGCTGGGAGCGCAGCCTCTGCTCTTATTGTGTGTGTGTGCTCAGCCTGTTTTGCAGATTGTGCGGCTAACGTTTCAGAATCACCAGGGCTCCCAGATGAATCAGTCAGCCTTTGTTGACAAGTCCAAGAATACTGTTACTTATCATGTAACTTCGCCAAGTAACCACACAACAGTGGTCTTGTTCGACAGCAAGAATGTGAGTGCAGCAGAGCAGAAGGGCTTTGCTTAGTTTTACCATTTCTTGGAGTGAAACGGGTGACTTTGCAATTATAAGAGTAAACGTCTCAGAGGAAAGTTTCAACTAAAATGTGTCTGATCGTTGTTGGTTTGAGAGCTAGGTGCAGACAAAGGGGTGGTGATCATCTGGTTTTTCCAATTGTCCTTTTCAGAGGCTTCAGGGATGCAGGTGTTGGCCCTTCATCCAGGCGGCCTGAGGCAGTAAGACATACTTTTTAGAGCACTGACTCTGGGATGCGCTGTTCCTCCCTGCACACCAGCTGCTTTTACACAAATTCTAGAGCTGAGGTGGCTTTTGAGCTGGCTGCTGTGCTGTACTGGAAAGCCATGCAGTGCGCACTCCCACCTAAAATGCAGCTCGAGTTCCAAGGCTCTGTCCAAGATGGGGAGCTGTCCCACGTCATTATAATGATCATCATTTTATCCCCTATCTTCCCTGCATCACTGACCATGCAACAGGGAAAGGACTCTGCAGCATGTCCTTGAGTGATGGAGACAAAGCGTAGGGGACCAGGACTTTGGAACTCATGAGTTCTAATTCCAGTTTACACAGACTCCCATTCACAATCCCAGGGACCTCGCCTCCTTTCCTGTTCATCATTGCCCAGTCCCACCACCCTTCCCAACGGTGATCACATGACACCCCTATCGCAACTGCAGCAATTATTTGCTTTCAAAAGTATCAAAGCCTATTTAGTCCTTTCCTTTCTTCTAATGCAATTTAGCAAGTGAAAGGAGGACAGCTTGCACACTGTCACCAGCTAGCTCTCTACAGGCAGCTTCCAACTGCTCCTTGCACCACAGTTGGAGAGCTACAGTTGTCTAAACCACTGCAAATTGCCACTGGTGAGCCACAGTCAGGCCTTGGCTACACTCACACTTTACAGCGCTGCAACTGGGGTGTGAAAAAACACCCCCCTGAGCGCTGCAAGATACAGCACTGTAAAGCGTCAGTGTAATCAGGGCAGCAGCGCTGGGAGCACGGCTCCCAGCGCTGCACGCTACACCCGTAGAGGATGTGGTTTACATGCAGCGCTGGGAGAGCTCTCTCCCAGCGCTGCCGCTCTGACTACACTCACACTTCAAAGCACTGCCGCAGCAGCGCTGCCAGGGCAGCGCTTTGAAATTCCAAATGTAGCCATACCCTAGTGTCTAATAAATCTACCCCCACCCCATTTCCAGGGCTATGTTCATTCCTGTCAAAAGGCAGCCACTCTGGCTGCTGCTTCGCAAAACAATGCAGGACGCAGGGAAGACTTTCTATTAAGTGTTAGCTATAGATAAGCTATAGATAAGCACCGCATACATGCTGCTGTGTCAATGAAACATACACTATTCTGTGTTGTGTTTTGCACAGGGCTATGTCTGCTATAAACCCGCAGATCAAAACGCATGTTACCTGCGGAAGATGGACGATTGGGACCTTGAGAACGTGCAGATATCTTTCAATCTATCTGAGCACAGGGTGAGCAGTTACATGATTCCTGCATAGGAGTAGCTGAACCGCTGGGGGAGGAACAGACACCAGTTTCCGAAAGACCCTCTAGAATCTTGTTAAATCTCCATTGCTGGGTGGATTTGTTTTCCTAGTGAACATTTTTATACCTTGAACCAAGGTGACGCAAGTGAAGTTAAACAGAACTGCTAGCTCTTCCAGCTGTAAAGGAACTTTTTGGCATTTCTCCTTCAGAGAATAGTGCTGCTCGATTCTGCCTTGCACCGGTAGCCAGGTTGGATTGTGACAGAACAGTTCAAATGACACTGGGAGGAAATGGGTGACTGACTTTATAACGATTTAATATTTTTTGTACAAAACATAAGGAGGGCAAGACAGTGGTATGCCATGGGATACGAATAACTGGACTTTAACAAACCCCAGTCCCACTGTACTGGCCTGGCAGATTCTGTTACCTGCTAGTAATAATTCTGGGGACGAAGACACAAAGGTGGTTTTGTTAGCAAATCAACAGTGAAATAAGTTTTGAGTAATGATGTATAACAACCCGCTGAACAAAATGTTAATGGATTTAATAGAGGGGAAAGCCAGATTCTGTTTCAAGAAGACAGAGGGCCCTATTTTTTGAATGTCAGAAAACAGATGCCAGGCTGTGCTGGATTTCCTTACTGCCTTGATAATGGGGGCTGCTTAACGCAGACTCGTCTTTTGCTTTCCTTACCCCTCTCCCTTGCTGGATAATAAGGACCATTTAAACTAACGGAGGAATGAGAGACCCCTGAGAACATCAACAAAATGCACCCAGGAAAGAAAACCCTTCAGCAAAAGCCGTGTTCTGGCTTGAAGGCCTCTGCAGGGTTCTTAAATGAAACTAAAGAATGACAGCCCCAGAGGCAGCACATCTGGTGGTCACAGCAGGCAAACAGCAGTCAGTCTGGGTTTTAGTCCTGTCTCTGCCAGGCACTCAGTGTGGGGCCTCAAGGTCTTAGCTGTATACTGTGGTGAAGGAGAGATTCTCACCTGTGTGCGCACGTCAGGTTCCTCATCTGTAAATAGGGATAGTGTGAGACTTCATTATTGTCTGTGAGGCACTGACAGATCCTTGGGTGGAAGGCAAAGGGACATTCTCATGTGGTCTTTGCTGTTAGTTTTAAAGTGACTCTTTCCCATGGGAGACCTCAAAGTGGGAGACCAAGCTCCCATCCCCTGAGTAGCATCCTGGAAGGAGGGCCTCTTCCTGGGAAAACCCCTCCTGCCCCTCTCAGAACGGTTCCGCCCATCACTCATCCTGTCCTTCCTAGCCAGAAGGAAGGTCCCTGTGAGTGGGGAGATTCCACAGAGAGGTCTCTGTGCTTGCCACTAGGTTAGGGATTGCTCTTAGAGGGTCTATGAAATGACACTTTCTTTCCAGTTATAAGCCATGCTGTGATATTCCTTTCAGGTCAATCAGCTGCTGCTTCAGAATAATCAAACTAAGTATTACAGAGAGTTCCTGGGGATTCTGCCAGGGAGACAAGCAAATACCAGAAGCTTGGGGGAAGCCATCCAAACCCTGTGCGAGCAGACTTCCATCTACTGGGTCAGGAAAGGGGATGGTAAGTTAGAGGAACTACCCTTCAAAGGAGGGGAGCAGTCATTGCTTCTGAGGTAAGGATCATGGAATCAGCTGGGAACCTGGGGAAATTATGGGCAAAGTGGGGTTCAGATATGTCATATGTGGAGATAAGAGATACTGTGAGTGACATGAGTGCAGGTTATCACTGCTGCTGGTTTGACAGCCCTGGCGCGTGAAATGGTCTCTGCCTCCCCAGACAGACATGGGGCTGTGCTAGTGCAAACTTCCCCATCCTAGTGTGATAACGAGCATTGAGCTCAGCAGAGTTAATCTCCAGAACCATTTGATATTGGCCACTTTGCTCAGACTTTTAACAAGGGGGCCAACTGTGATGGCTTCTGTAACATGGACAAGGCACTGTCCTAAGATCCAACTACTCATACCGCACTAGTCACTGCACGGTTGCTAGATGCTAACGACTTCCAGCCACATCAAGCTGGCTTGGTATTAAACTAGTGAGGAACGGCTGCATCTCATTTCCCCTGGCTTGAGCCACTCCACATGCCTGAGGTGGAGGAGTGGAATAAAAATAAATAATGACCATTCCAGGGAGCCACTGCACCACCTCGCTGGCTTTGGCAGTTTAATATTCACCATCTCTTCTCTCCCCTCCAAAGTGATCCATAGAAGAGCTTGTTCTGTTTTAACTGAGCTCTTTGAGGACACAGAGCTAGGAAGACCTTTACCACAGGTTTCCCATGTGTCATTCTCCAGAGGGGCAGCATTCCTACACAGGAAAGATTTGCAACAGGCCAAGCTCTTCTTTCTGTTCATTTTATTTATTATTAATTTATTTATTTGCAGGCCCTGGGAAGAAGCGGCTCATTTACCTATGTATTGACATCTGTTTTCCAAGCAATGTTTGCTTGTCTGTCTGCTTTTATTACCTTCCTGATTAAGCCCTGCTCTGAGGGGACTGACTCCCTCCACCACTTCTCTTTGTACTTGAATTTAAATCCTGAAAAGTCTGATTTAAATAAGTTCATGTCTAAGTTATTCAGATAACTTCCATAGAAAAGACTCCAACCCTGATTTCATGATGCAATTTGAGAGGTTGGGAAAGTGCCAGAAGGGTTCTAATTAAACAGGACTATTTCCAAAAACATGTTGCAGCTCTGTCAATATATATACACGTTTTATTTACAACCCTATGCCTGGGCTGTGCCTTATAGACATGCATATAATTACATCACATAGGGAGGGGACAGGCTCGGCTCGGGGCTACATGTACAAGTGTTCAGCAAAACAGATTTTGTTTTGAATCAGTTAACATGGCTTTTGTCTAAAATTCCCCTGCTAAATATGTGCAATTGATTTAAATAAAGTGACTCAAAAATGAGGAAATGGTTGTTGCTCCTCTGCTCCCCTTTCAAAATGATTCATTCCAGTTTCCGCCCGAGAGAGGCTGCTTGCTTCTTCCCCTCTGCATAGAGGAACTCCCAAAGGCTTTCGCTGCACCGTCAGTGGTGCAGAGGCCATATGGGGGCTCATCGAGCTGCACTGTCGCCACCCTCCCTGCACTTAAAGGGGCTGAGTAATATGCCTCTGAGCTGGGCACCCTGTTCAACTACATTTCAGTCTGTTCCCAGTGAGGAAAAGGGGGCAGTTTCCTTTCACTCTAAGGAAACATTACAGGCAATGCTTTATTCTAACAAACAGGCATCTGAAGCTGAGTCCATTAGTCAGGGTACATGGTGCATTAAACGATCAGGCACTTACAAAGCAGCACCTACCCCCAGCTCCTTTATTTTCTCTCTCTCCTTACCCCTGCTCTAGTCACACCACTGCACATTCCAAACCACCTATCTGAAGGAAGGATCCTTAAGAGCAGACAGACAGCCAGCAGGGGTGGGTAGCACTGCTATAACTAACAGAAAATCCACAGGCAGCCCCAACAGCTGGAGGCTTATTCAATACTGCAGAAGTCTTAATGCAAGACTGTGCCTTCCTGCCCCAACTCTGATGTAAAAATCAAGTACACGCTGCCAGATGATGTTTACTGGTCCTCTTTGACTTGAACAAGATACAGTGTCACAAGGGCAATCTCCAGCTGCTTCCATTGCATTTTGAAACAGTAATGGGAGATGTCATGCTGCTGACTGACTGACAGCCCTGGAGAGTGAAGGCCTCTCTCTGTCCGCAAAGGAACTGCAGGGCCAGCTTCCCTCACAACCTGCCTCAGCCCTGAGCTGCAGGGATGCTCTGTAGCAGTAAGAGGAATTCAGTCTCCATGACCCATCCAGTCCTTTGCCTTGCTGCTGAAATTGAATGAGGAGACCAATTAGTGCCAAATGTGATGGATGTTTGTGGGTTTGGCTGTGCCTCCACTAGGATTTGGACTGAGCGCATCAGCCTATCTCACACAGGCCCTGAACACCCACCTGCACAGAACTGCTTCCAGGTGCTAACTACCTGAGCTGGATGTGAACAGACAAAGTGGAGGTGAAAGGCGCTGTGTCCCACTCCCACCCCGGACCCCTCTCAACTTAAGATTACTTCAGTTTGGCTTTGCTTAAAGCTGAAGGCTGTTCTCATTCCAGGCTGAATACTGCTTCTGCTGAAGATTCAGCCGTCTCCTATCAGAGAGGAGGGTAGGTTACAAATGTATGTTACACATACATACTCTAGGTAGGATACTTGTCAGGAGAAGACAACTGAATGAGCAGTGGTCCCTTCTCTCCAACATGCGCACGTTATCCCAACACGCTATCGTTGAAAGCGAGGCAGACGACTGCTTTCTGGTGGCCACTGTATTCCCTCTTGATCTCGCCTGTCTCCACACACCAAAGCCTGGCCAAGTTATCTGAGGAGGCTGGAAGGGGAAGTGAAGAGATACTGACCATAAGGAAATTTCACACTTGTGCCTGTTTTTTCTTGCAAACATCCTTGGAAATATGTACTGCAGTGTTCCATACAGCATGGAATACTCACAGGCAGTGCTTTGAAAATACTAAAATGGCCACACACATTTCAGGCTACCTCCTTACCACATGGAAAAACAATGCACATTAGGCTTATATTAAAGAGACAAAGCAGGGGAGGTGGTATCTTTTATTGAACCAACTTCTGTTGGGGACAGAGACGCTTTCAAGCTACACAGAGCTCTTCTTCCAGTCTAAAGGAGGTCAGGTCCAGACTTGAAGAGGAGCTCCGTATAAGCTAGAAAGTTTCTCTCTTTCACCAGCAGAAGTCATTCCAATAACATATTACTTTACCCACCTTGTCTCTTTAATATCCTGGGACCAACACAGCTCCAACACCAGACCAAACATGAGGCGTATGTCTGATTAAAACAAGATGCAATAGGTTTTATGTTTAAAAAACAAACAGGAAAAAATAGCTAAGAGAATTAGTCAACTCTATGATATAGGGGAAGAGCATATGAGTGATGGATCACATGCTTTCTGTGCGGGGGGAAGGAAGGGATCCTTCCCTCGGACCAGATGCATTTGGCATGAATGGGGGAAGTCTGCTGCTTTGAAGCATTGTGAATTGGCATCACCTCAAGCCAGAGAGGTCAACAAATCCTGTGATTGCTATACAGGCCTCCCTGCCTCCAAGGGATTCTTGGGCTATCTGGCCAGTGACGCATGTCTTACCAGTGACAATATACTGAGAGTCCCCAGAAAACGCGCAGTCCCACATCCAGCCACGGGAGGTTTCTCCTGGATTGTTACTCTTAATGCTCAGCTCTGTCATTAGAGAGAAGTTTGAAGTCCTCCAGATCTTACATGTCTGGTCTGCAGAACAGGTAGCTAAGAGCCTGGGAGGGAAAGAGGGGAGAGAGACGTGTACATGTTTATGATTTGGTGCTATGCTTCTAAATGACTCACTAAGCTGGTTCTGAACTGGCAATAAACTGATGAAGCACAGCATGCTGGGGCCGGCAATCTTCACAGGCTGTTTCCCCAACTCAGTATTAGAGGACAATGGTCGCCATCTGCCCTCCTTAATGCAAGGTAAATGGGTAGAGAGAGAGACTAGCACTCTCAGAGAGGCCAGTAAATCAGATCTCTGGTGTAAATGCAGCTCTGGTTCTCCCAACCATAAAAAGGACTGAAACTTCCCAGAGCACTTCTGAGATCATTAAGCAAAACCAGGGAAATAAGCGACAGCAGTCCAACTGATAACTCAGCTGCTTCTTGAGCCACTCTCTCGGGCAGCTGGAATGCTGCTACACAGCCAGCATTATGTCAACAGCTGGGGCACAGCCAGTCCCCTGGGACCTGACTTGAAAGGGCACTTTTGTTTTAGCCACCAGTAAATAGCTAAGCTGGCAAGACACTCACGTGGAATCAGGGCTGAACTTGCACTGAAGGGCATAGCGGTTGTGTGCTGGAATTTTGGTCTTGGGGATTAGCTGAGTTACCTCCTCTCCAATGCCACCTGTTAAATTCCAGACATAACAATTGCCCTACGAAGAGAGAGAGACATTATTACTGCAAGAGATCAGGAGAGATTTAAGCACCACCTCCTTTGATCTTTATATCCAAGTACTCACCACCTCCTGCTCCATGATACAGTGAACTTTGCACATCAGACACACGCACAGAAGCAAAGTGTTGCTATGCAAAGGCAGGCTGACTTCTAATGCATTGCTGCAGCAGTGACAATTCACATTGCCTTTCTCCAGCTGTACTTACCGAACTGTTGACAGCTGCCATGTAACTGGCATCTGGGTCAATGTGAACTGAATTGACAGAAACTTCAGGCTCTGGAATGAGTTGTTCATTGTGGTCTGTTTTCAGGTCCCAGATGTGAATGGCACCACTCTGATCACCTACAATTAGTTCAGCCTGCAAGAAACAAACAAATTCTCCATAATGCTCAAACACCAACTGGGGTAAATGTCCGTGTTTAGCATACCCGAGAAAAAATGCATCAAATGCAGCTGCCACTCTTGTTTAAGAAGTCTAGATTTTCCTATTCTATCCACTTATTCATTAATATGGCAATCCTTTAGATTTCCATCTCGCTGTACAAACAGTAACTAGTTAATCCCAGCTGCATGCTGCAAGGTAGAGAAATATTATCCTCATGTTACAGATGGGAAACTGAGGCAGAAAGACTAAGGCCTACATTTTCACAAGTGTTTGTTAATTTTCTGCACTCACCTACAGACATCTGGAGCCTCAGAAGCACTGAGCGCCTACACCTCTAGCTGAAGTCCACTTCAGCACCTCTGAAAAAATCAGGCTCTAGAGGTCCAGGTAGGCACCGAAAATTGAAGCACTCAAAATTAGCGAATACTTTTCAAACTGTGGGCCTAAATGATCTTCTCAGGGTCACAAGTCACTATAGGATTTGTTATGCTGGATCAGATCACTGGTCAATCTAGTCTCCTATTCTGTGTCCAACAGTAAGCAACAACTATTGCTTCTGAGACAGATGACCACTGCCCATAACGTAATTAGCCCAGGGGGCAGAGCAATAATTTCTCCCTGATATCTCCAGTCATCAGCTTCCACCCTTAGCCATGAAATTTGATTATTCTGATTTGCTCTTGAACTATTGTCCTTCTTACAGCACTGTAGTGTTCTGCTTAGCTATGTTTTCAAATGCAAAAATTGTGTACAATATTGGACACTAATATAAAACTTTCCATTTTCAAGCACTGTCACTGTATAAACAGTATTAATTAGGTGAAGGTCATCACTGATATAATCCAATATTAAGCTTTTACAAAGCCAAACATTTTCAGGCTTTTGCACAAGTAATAGAGCTGAACAATCAACAGAGAGAAATCTAAAACCATAAGACTCAACACAGAATACTAATAACACTTCCTGGGACTGACACAGAAGCAGTCTGGTATTTCACATATCTTGGCAGCATTGTAAGTATTAAAGGTGGAGCAAATGAAGACAAAGCTAGAACAGCAAAAACCAGACATGCCATTGTAACTCTAAAGCCCATCTGGAGAAACTGAAACCTTGCGCTACAAACTAAACTTAAATATTTGATCATCATTGTAAAGTTGATCTTACTATATGGTGCTGAAACTTGGAGATTTTTGAAGATCTAAACTCCAAGTTTTCACAGTGAGTGGCCTTAGATAAATCCTCAATATAGATGAGCAGAAAAAATTACAAGCCAAGAACTCTGGAGAAGGATGAAACAGAAACAGATAGACCAGGAAAATAGACCAGGAAAATACAGAACAAAAACTGAGATTATTAGTACATCCATGGAGAAAGATCTGAATAACAAAAGACAGACACTGGACTGGAACCCCCGGGCAAGAGGCGACAAGGTAGAGACCAAGGATAACATGAAAACGCACAACAGAAGCAGAACTGAAAGCTATCAAAATGACATGGGAAGAAGCTAAGACTGAAGGAGGAGACCAGCAATGAAGGAAGACAGCAAAGAAGGCCCTATGTTCCACATGGAACACAGAGGCATAAACATAAGGAGGCCAAGGAAGTGTTTGCGGGGGTGGGGGGTGAGATAGCTCAGTGGTTGAACCTTGGTTGTGAGTTCAATCCTTGAGGGGGAAAACAAACAAAAAAACAACCAACCAACCACCACCACGCAGTCAGGGACAGTACTTGGTCCTGCACGTGAAGGTCCCTTTCAAGGTCCCTTCCAGCTCTGAATATATACATATATATATACATACATACATACATACATATATATATATATATATATATATATATATATATATATATATATATATATATATATATATATATATATGGAGATACATCTGTGATTTTCACCTCTAAAATGACAATGGTTTATTTTTCAAGACAAACCTTTCATTGCAATGTTTGCAACGCAAACATTCGAGTCTTGAGCTTGTAGATAATATGGAATTGATTTAACATGGATTATCAAAATAGAAGTGAAATCAAATGGTCTACTTGCATTGCCTCAGCAGAGTGAAATACAAAATTTTAAGAAAAAGCCCACATACATTTTCCTTATTGCAGGACGAATTTAGGAGGAATCAGCCCACTAAAAGCTACAGTGTTAGACATGTTTAATGTGCAAGTCAAAAGTTTTAAGCGCAAGTCAAAAGTTTTAAGCCTTCACTAGCAGAAATATGTAATTTTTAAACAGGATTTTTAAATCAGCCACCAAAATATCCTTGAAAGAATCCAATAGGCAATTTGAGTAAGAATGAAAAAATGAAAAGGTTCTGAGCACCTTTTTTATTTGTTGCACGAGGGACGTTTTGCTTTCACAACAGAGAGTGAAGAACATTTCCATGAAGCAGGGCGCCTGTGTCTCAGTTCAGCAGATCAGAATTAACAAATAGACGCCATGCACAGTACACCAAGAAGTGGATCTGCAGCAACAAATGGCAGTACTGCTTACGTAACAATCCCGCACTATGATGCCTATCCAGTAATGCCACCTAGTGCTCAGAGAAGCACTGAACAATCATAGAAGTAACTCATCTACCATACTTGCAAAAATTCATTCTTCATGGAGACGGGTCATTATCTGGCTCAAAAGTATGATAATATCTTTGACCACCCTTTGTAGCAACCCCAGCATCTAGTAGTCAGAGCAGGGGTTGGACGTCAAGACTAGCGAGTGCTAATCCTGTCTCTGCCTTTGATTAGCTTTATAGTCTTCAACAAATCACCTTATTTCTGTGTCTCAGGGCTTGCCTACACTAAACACACTACACTGGCACAGCTGTGCCGTTGTAGCACCTCAGGAAGACATTACCTGCAGCAACAGGAGGGGTTCTCTCGTCCATGTAGGTATTCCACCTCACAGAGAAGCAGTAGCTGGGTTGATGGAAAAATTCTTTTGTCAACCTAGCACTATCTACCCAGGGACTTAGGTTGGCTTGATGCCACTCAGGGGTGTGGATTTTTCACATCTCCCACCACCATAGTTAAACCAATCTAATTTTCTAGTGTAGACCAGGCCACAGTTTCTCTGTCTCAGGTGCTGGGAGGCTGCATGGTTTGTAAAGCACTCTACTATCCTTCAACAGAAAGAGTAGAAGGTATTAAATTAATTAAAACAGTTGGGGAACTCAGATCTTGCTGACACTAATTACCTGACTCACACAGCCAGCCAGGAAGCCCTCAGCTTTATAAACAGAGGAGAAAATATTGTCATATACAAGAGTATTTGCTGTAATAACTGCCAACATAAAATGATGTCGCACATCAGCTTTTAAACAAGGAGGAGAACATCTGTAAAACCTTCCTTGAGCAAAAATAAGTCTGATAAGTGCAAAAGAGACTGCGTTTACCTGGTTGGGATGCAAGCAGACACAATTAATAGGAGCATTCACTTGGAAAATGCGTTGGCACTGAAGGTTACGTGATCTGGCAACAAAATGAACACAAACAAGAGAAGTCAGATGAGAGTTTACACTAAGATCTTCCATTTCTTTTATCTGCTTTGTGGCCTTGCACAAGTCACCTTACTTCTGGGTCTTAGGGTTGTCTACACTTAACACTGCAGTGGTGGTTACCCACAGCAGCTGTTTGACAGCACACACCAGCACTACACAATAGCTTTGACCAGGAAGTGAAGAATCCTATTTCCAACTGAAACTTCAGAAGGGATTTTAGGGAGACACAATGTAATTACTGAGACCCAGAGACCCTTTGGCAAAAGGTCCCCTATTCTTTGTACACAACTCTCACCTCACACCTGACAAACTCATTACACCAAACATGTCATACAGGATATTTATCCATAGTAATATGTAAGGTACCTACCAAAAGCTCATAACTTGTTTAGATTCACAATCACTGTGAGATGTATATACAGGTAATGTTTAAGGAATAATACTGAAAATATGCTTTATAGACTTGGAGCAAAACTTAGTCATCGGGGTAACAGGTATCAGTGATGGTGCATTCAGGCAGGAGCGAGCTGTCACCCAGCCATTTAGTTGGTGAAGGAGTGCAAGTATCAGCTGCTTAACCTTGCCAATACCAAGACTTTCAATGGAAAAACATCAGAGACAACTGCAATCAATCAAACTCTCTGGAAGGTAAAAAAGGAATATTATAACATGAGGTTTTCCCTGGCTATGAACAGAAACAAAAGACTATTTCAGTATAGCCCAGAGAAGGGAAAGGTCCTCGGTATCCTTTCACTGAGGAGACATCTTGAGCTGCGATGTTTTCATGGAAAACTGGATCCTATTTTTTTGTGAAACCAACTAGCTCTGCTAGACTAAACTTAGGGGGCAAAGCCTACTTTATTAGAGAGGAAAGGGACCTATTCATATGTCTAGACCCAAGCTCACACTTTACGCCTGTTTTGTTTTGTAATGCATTTGTTTCTACCACTCTCTCGTTTCTAGTTAAATCTTTGTTCTTTCTTACAGTAAAACAAAGATAGGTTTATGTAAGTGCTGTGTGGCTTACAGGAGCAGAGGTTTAAGGTAAAACTGGGGCACACTGCTCCTTTGCGGGCAGAGGATCTGGGATTTCTTGAGTAGCCAGTGTCAAGAGCTGGAGAGCACAGAAAAACGATTAAAAGAAACTCAGTGACTGGGATGCACCCACAATTAACTTGCAAGACATAGCCCAGAGGAAAGTGCTTGAGTCACTAAAAGGCTGGTGGTGTGAGGGAGCTGATCCCCACCCAGGCACAGGTAAGACTCCCTCACTCTGGGGGCAGAAGGTAACAGAGTAACTCTCAGTATGGGAACCCCAAGAACTGTCTCAATTACCCAAACTGGAATTAACCCAGAACACTAGGGTTAACACTCCTCTCTTGTTAAAGGTACTTTGGAATCTCTAATGATTAAAACTGGCCAGGACCTTCCAAATAAGGCACCTCCACGGCATCATTACTGTTTCAATATTGATTCTGGGAAAAGACCGCTACCTCCTTGTGTTCTTATGTTCTCCTGAATCCCCAGTGCAACTTCATGTGGCACCTGGCATTTCCCTGGAGGTCTCCCATCCAAGTACTGACCAGTGTCAGCCTTGCTTAGCCTAGGAGATTTTCATAAGCTCAAAGTCCAAGGGCGTTTATGGAAATCTCAACTCCCTTAGGAGTATTGTCCCAAGTGACCCGGCACAGGAAGGTGAGCTGGCATTGGGGATTACCTCAGGTCCCATATCCTAGCCATACAGTCTTCTCCTCCCGTGTACATCCAACGACCATCTTCATGGAATCCAACGGAAGTGATGTTCTTACTTACGCCATCATAATTAATGACAGGGTTGGGGTTATTAGAGTTCAGATCATACATTCGAATGTGCTGGTAACCTGGGCGACAGAAATATGAACACTAATAGTCTTCTCTCAGAAAACTGCCAAAGCCCTATTCCACAACCTCATTTTGGAGCCACTAAAACACGGTAAAGGCAAATTTCACCATTTCACTCACCTCAACAGTTGGCATTTCTGAGCATATGGTTGGTGGCCAACTGGTAATGAAAAGTGAATCATGTGCACTAAGGCTAAATTACAACAAGGGTACTGGGGACCACCAATATCAGAGGCTGTAAAACAGTTTCCACTCTACAGACATGAGAAAAGGTGGGGAGAAGCCCATCAGCAAGACTCACCTGCAGCAGCAATCATGCTGCGGTCTGGGGTGATCTCCAGAGCATTTACTTGCTAGCAGCACTGGTTAAGGTTAACAAAGAGAGCAATTTGCTGTCAAGTAGAACAAAAGAGTTATCTTAAATTCACACTGCCCTTAGAAAAGTAAGGTTAACAAGGACTTTCTGACCAGTGGACCTTTCTTTATGGATTATCCATTTTGGAAAAGGGGCACTTTAACACACTATGATGTGCCAGGAGATTTTCAGGTCGAATTCTCCTGTTTAGACCTTTAGTCTGACACTGACTCTGTTTCAAACATGTTTATTTAAAAGGTGGGACATAAAAAAAGTCAGCTCCTCAGACATAGCATAGTTAGATGTTAGTGCAGCTTCATTTAAGCTGAACATGCTTCACCGTTTAAAAACAACACAGGACTCCTAACCACTATGCTCTACTTTTGACACAGCCGTCTTTTCAAATTCTGGATTTTCATTTAATGTTGACAGCATTAAAATGAGATTCAATATAGAAGCAGTAAACTAGCTCTTCATTTTGGTTCAAACATCTGTCAGAAAGTGTATCCAGTCTTGAAGAGTTAGAAAGATTTGTAGGGGAGGCCAAACATGGAGAGCATCAATGGTGCTGTTTTCTTACAGGCACGGACCAATTCCTGCTTATTACATTTATTTGTGTATGCAGTGGGATCCGAGAGGCTACTCTTCATTGATTGCAAAGCCCTTTTCCTAAGATGTTATATATTCATGCTTTTACTACCTCGCTTTTGCCCTTTGTCAAACACTAGTATTTATTTACCCTTTGCTGTTTCTACAGAAGCACAAAGCAGCACAGTTGGGTTTGTTTGCGTCATCTGTGGAGTAACATAACGTATGATGCCATGAGGCATTTGCACTATTCTAGGAACAGTGGAGTTTTAGCTTACTGACTTTGCCTGGTCATGAGGGGGAGAAAATTGCCCAGTTTCTGTAGGTCCTACACTTTTTTTTTCTTTTTATAAAGCAAGCCTGCAACAGATAAGAAAAAATTCTCTGTGTTCCCCCTGAATCCGCTCCCCACCAAACTAATGCTTAACAACGTTAGACAAGCCATTGTCTCATCATATTTTGGCACCTCATGTAGCAACTTCTGGGTTGTGGGCAGAGGGTGGAAGAGTTCCACCACTCCCCCACCAAATCTGACTGCTGTTTTAGAAAGCCTCTCTCAAGAAACACAAAGCCTGCCTCTGCTATGGCCACACCCCAGCATTTCAAATGACACACTGTGAATGTGTACTGAGTGTGCAGAAAGATACACAGATAGAAGACAGCAAGGCTTCCCAGCCTTAAAGAGTGTCTAACGACTAGCTGAAGCCTGGGTTGATCTGGGGACCATTTCAGGGTCAGGCCATAACACAGAGGTGGAGGGAGGAGCTCTCTAAAGAGATGGGCTGAGAAATACACAGGTTTGCTTAGGGAAGGGGGGAGGATCTTGCCAAGGCACTGCAAGAAGAGCTTCCCGTGACCGGCGTCCCTGCTCCACAGGCTGCAGCAGGGCTCAGGTCTGTCTCCGCACCCTGCCCTGCAGGGCGCGGTGCTGCGGGGGGCCAGGCTGGCAAGCAGAACCCCGTGTGGCGGGCCGAGGCGAGGCGAGCCGGCCGGGGAAGGATACAGAGTCCTGGTGCTGCACGGTCCGGGTGCAGATGCCGCTGTGCGCCTGCCAGAAGCGGACCGTGTGGTCGTAGCCCGCCGTGGCCAGGATCACGGGGTCGCTGCCCACCGTGCCCTGCGCCGCGTTCATGGCTGACACCTGTGCGGGGACGGAGCGGAGAGCGGTGAGAGCCAGGCCCCCCCCAGGCCGCACGGGGGCGCAGTTCGGGGACCCCGGGCCCGGCGCGGGCTCCCCTGCACCGCCGCCCTGGCCTGCCCATCACCGGCGCGTCGAGGCGCCCCCGGCCCGGCCGCTCCCAGCAGGCCCCGCGGCTCCCAGCGGCGGGGCCCGGGGACGGAGGCAGGCGGCGGCGCTGGGGGAGGGGCCGAGGGGGTGGTCCTGGGGCGAACGCCCCGTTACCTGCAAGGCCCCTCAGGAGGACCTGGCTGGAGAAAGACAGCCGTGCCGCGGCGCATGCGCAGAGCGAGCAACACTCCCCGCGGGAGGGGACGCGCATGCGCTGAGTAGCGTCGCTTGTCAGGAAAGGGACAAGAGGAGCGACGCGCCTGCGCACAGGCATTCTCGGAGTCCTGTGGGACGCGGCAGCGCATGCGCACACTGCAATTCCCTGTCACCACCTCAACGGGGCGATACCATGTGAGGGAGGTGGGGCGAGACCACCAACAAGCCGGGAGGGAGATGAGGAATGGGCCCTGTGCTCGTGGTGGGAAGCAGACCGCGGCCCATGCCTTGCTGGCCCACGTGTCCCCAAGAGGGGGCGCTCGAGAGAGACTCCGGCTCAGCGCGCTGCCCCTGC
The DNA here is from genome assembly GCF_025201925.1 of Gopherus flavomarginatus. Taxonomy (NCBI): domain Eukaryota; kingdom Metazoa; phylum Chordata; order Testudines; family Testudinidae; genus Gopherus; species Gopherus flavomarginatus. The sequence goes on from NC_066625.1 coordinate 3,273,439, forward strand.
AGGGCTCCTCGCTCCCTGCATGGGGGGCGGCCCTGGGCAGTGCCCGGGGTGCAGTGCCCAGAGCCATGGGGTCCTGCCCTGGCCTGCTGCAGCAGAGCGCCCGGCGCGCCCCCTGCCATCGCCAGCCCCAGTGTTCAGATGCTGCAAGGAGCACATGAGAATTAGTAATAATAACACCAGGCTCTTTCCGTCAGCTCCCTGGGGTTGGAGCCTTTTGGGGTCACATGCTCCAGCTTTTCTCCACAACCAGAAGGGCTAGAAACGTCCCTTTCCTAAATGGAAGTGCGGGTTGTTATTAATACTAATTATTTGTACCCCCTTAGCACCTCGGAGCCCCAGCCGTGGAGCAGGACCCACCTGTGCCAGGTGCTGCACAGACAGGGAACACAAAGATGGTCCCTGCCCCAGAGAGCTTCCAATCTATGTATAAGACAGGAGACTAGAGCTCAAGACAGACGGGAGGACAAGGAAACAGGTCAGCATGCTAGGCTGTGGTCTCTTGGCTAGTCACCTGCCGTCAGGAGTTGCCGCTTGCAGAAACGTCCAGATATCTGAAGACTCGTGATAAATTTGTGGGAATTGGCGAGTGCCACCTTTGCCACCCCGGCCCTATGCAGGAGAGTGGCTTAGTGCAGATTCCAGCAGAGGGCAATGGTGCGCCACTGGTTTCTCACCACTAGTTCTGCGTCCCTGCTGAAGGCCCACAGGAAAGGGGGGTGTTGCACCTGCTGGCTCATCACACTAGGTGCTGTTTGCCGGAGGGAGAGGATCTAGCCAACGAAGGGCACTGGCTCACCCTGGAGCAACCCTATCTATTTTGCTAGCCAGGGCAGAAAACATTTTGGAAGAAGAAAGAAAGAACAGAAGTGGCACAGCACTCCTCAGAAGCTGGTTCCCAGAGCAACTGCCCAGCTCACCTTCCCCTCCAACTGGCCCTGGTGTCAGTTCAACTGAGGGCTTCATAATGCTTAAGAGAACAGGAAAAGGGAGTCTTTCCAGACGTCAGATGGGACTAGGCTGGTGGTGAATGAGCAAGGGCAGCAGGCAACAGCTGAGAGGCAGGCAGGGAAGCAGCCAGCACACAGGATGTGTGCGACAGCAGCACTGGGCCGAGAAGTTCCAAGGAGACCATGGACAGAAGAACTGGGCTCTGGACAGTTGGGCCTGGAGGCCAGGGGCTTGATTGCCTCTGGGAGAGTGATACAGAGTGTAGGTTGCAGCCCACCTATGAAACCTGGGGAATCCTACCTTTATACCCCCTACTGGCACCCCCAAGGGGTTGCATTAGGAAGTGTTGGGTAGATCTGTTGCACAAGCATTGAAGTCCTTGTGCATGGGGTGCCTATGACACTTGTGGCACACCAAGCATGGTGACAGACACCTAGAGGCGACAGGTGCATCACAACCCACACAGTAGGGGACACCTTGCAGTAGGGTCCACTACAGGGTGTTCCATAGCCCCGAGATTTCCAGGGAGAATTTAAGTGAAGAGAATGAATCTGGTGACTTAAACCTTCTTTCTGCACTGTTATTTTCTTGTGCCCCTTGGCAGCTGCAATGCTTTTAGTGCTTCATGCCTATGGGTACTTCTTAGCTCAATACAAAGCTGAGATGCAAGTTCAGGAGATGGTGCATAATTTATAGGAAGACTTGGCCTTTCACCTGCTGGTTCCATTTCCTTTTTGTAGAAGTAGAATATTTCCCCTTCACTGCAGGTGTTAAAATAAAAGCCCCTGTTTAACTGTCTTAAACACTCGCACCCTTGTATAATGCCTTACACCTTCTCTGATCAAAGCCCCTAATTTACCTGGCTGGTTTGAATCCTTCTAGTAAATGTATTAACCCTGACTGAAAACACAGAGGGCAGGCTCCCCCAGCAGATGCTGACTGCACTGATATGCTTTTAATATTCTCCAATAAGAAGACAGTAAAGAGAGGTTTGTGGGAGAGCTTTCAGTCTCTGCATGCTACCGTCATTCATCCAGCAGGGTGAGAGTTCCCCATAAACCTTGTATTGCTCCAGTTCTTTATTTTCCATTGGCACATATGTACTGCTGAAATGGAGAGCGTGCTTTAAATGGGAGTGAAGAATGATAGCGCAGGCAGTGTTATGATTAACAGCTCTTTTCTTTTAAACCAGAGAGGAGATATTACAACTTGGGCAAAGCCCAAGGGAAACATTAATTTATCTCGAGGGTGACTTTATTCTATTGAGAGTTTCTTGTTGACTTTCGTGTTTAAAGCGTCTATACAAAACCACAATGATACAGGCAGTACAGCATTAACTGAAAATTAAAGCTATATTTGGATAAAATACATTTAGTTAATAACACAAAGGTCAAAGAGGGCTTATGAAAGGTTGGCTAATAATACTGCCAACACATGTCCACTTTAATATTTTTAATGATTTCATTCTGGCCAGGGTCACGCCCTTTGGGATTTGCTTTCTGCAGATACTCACATGGCTGAGTTTTACTAGCACAAATGTGTGTGGAAAGCACATTTCAGAATCGTTTGTGCAAAGACTGGTAGAAATTACATTTTACATTCACACACACAAGTATCTATGCTAGAACAGAGGGAGGATGGTTCAGTGGTTAGGGCATGCTGCTAGCTTTGGACTCAGGAAACCTCAGTTTAATTTCCTTTGCTGCCACAGATGTCCTGTGTGACCTTGGGCAAGTCACTTAGCTTTCAAGTTTATTTCAATCGGCTTAAGCACCTAAATACATTTGAGGATCTGGGCCATGGTCTCCCTGTGCATCACTCCCCACTCTGGAAAATGAGCTTTATGTTACTGCTGTGCCCCCCGGGGGGTTGTAAGAGTAAGTACCTTCAAATTGTGAGATGGTTCATTACGAGGGGGCTATATAAATATCTTCACTGGAACTGCTTCCATACTCATCCCATTAAAGCACAGCAGCATGTCAATTATCTCACCAGTCGCAGCTAACCAGCATAGCTCAAGTAGCAAAAAATAGCATACAATAAAATAATCATAGCAATCTGCACACAGAGTAAAAACAAGAAAAGAAAGTCTCTTACATTTGAGGATATTGTGAACTCCTCACAGATGTTTCATGCACAGAAAAGGAGGCTAATTCATCATCATATATGTCGTATGTTAAGAATAATTCACTCAGCTCGCAGTATTGCACCTATTCATTTATACTGAAATCACAGACTGCTCATAAAAGGGAGAGTTCAAAAGCACCAGCTAGAGGAGAGTTCATGTGGTAATTGTTATACAAACTTTCCTTACACGGCTCTGCTGATATGCTTCAGTCCTGCCCTGCGCACTCCCTGCTCTCCTGAGAAGAGATTTGTTGATCAATTCATGGTGAGTGGTTTTGTGACGTGTAGGAACTAGGCCTGGGCTCAGCTAATGCATTTTCACCTGTAGGGTAGACTAAAACTGGAACTTATGTCTCCAGGTGGAAAATGCTTGTGCACCATCCTGCTGGCCAGACCCGATTTAACCACCATTTTCCATTTCAGGAACTTTATTTGCATAGGTAAGCAACATGTGCTGTCAGCACTAATCCGTCATGTCTGGGTGCCCATAGCAGGGCTGTATGGGCCTGTCTCTCCTGTATGGCCCATAGGTGACTCAGGCTACTGAGTGCTGGGACACTGTATCTTCTGCCTAAGTATGTGCACTTTCTCTCCCTCAGCCAGGGCTGCCCAGAGGAGGGGGGCAAGTGGGGCAATTTGCCCCAGGCCCCACAGGGGCTCCCATGAGAGTATAGAATTATATAGTATTGCAACTTTTTTTATGGAGGGGGCCCCCAGAATTGCTTTGCCTCAGGCCCCCTGAATCCTCTGGGAAGCCCTGCCCTCAGCTCTCCTGGCTCCTCATGCTCCTGCCCTCCCTCTCTTGTATTTCTTTGCACAGGGGTGACTTTAGAGTCCTGCACTTCTGCAGTCCCCTCACACATACTCACACCCAGCCACCCCTAATTCCTCGTCTGCCTCCCTCTCTCAGGCCATTGGGGTGGGGCAGAGGCTGAGCTCCCTATCTGCCCTTGCTTGGAAAGTGGCATGTCAGCTTCACCTCCTCTAGCTTCCCACACCAGAGCCTCTGGCACGTCACAAACTGGTGGTGGAAGAGGGGGCCAAAGGGGGTCTCAGGCAGGGAGAAGGCAGATTGGGGTGGGGAGAAGGTGGCCCTGGGGAGAGAGATGGCTGGGTCCCTCCTCATGTCAGGTTGCACAAAGTCCTGCAAGGTCCAGCTCCAGCCCTGCCTTTGCCAGCCAGGACGGGGAGGCTAGTGATGGGCTGCGCATGGCTGCCCCCACCCCTCCCAAGATCTGCACCAGCAATGCCAGCAAAGGGAACTCAGCGCAGGGCATGTTAACCAGCCCTGCAGGGCCCGCCTGCACCAGTGCACCGCAGCGCTGGAGGCACTCGTGCCCCAAAGCCCCCTGCATGCACCCCGCTGCATGCGCTCCCATGGTCCCCTATACCTACCCGCCTGGATACCCCATGTGCCCCGCCCCTCCGCATTCACCTGATCCCCCCGCCAGGCCCTGCAGGCCCCCGGGGGCCCCCTGCATGCACCCCGATACCCCATGTGCCCCGCCCCTCCGCATTCACCTGATCCCCCCGCCAGGCCCTGCAGGCCCCCGGGGGCCCCCTGCATGCACCCCGATACCCCATGTGCCCCGCCCCGGGCCGGCCGATCCGCGGTGGGATCCGTGTCCCTTTAAGAGCGGGGCTGGGCCGAGCTGAGCCGAGCCGCGGGGGGGTGGCTCTGCTCCCCGCTGCAGGCTGATGCCGGAGCCTGGCTTGAGAGTTCCGCTCGTCTCCTGCACCAGCCCCGGGCGGGGCTTTGCTGCGGCTCCGCCGGCCCGGGCCGGGCAGCCCCTGCACCTGCACGGTAGGGGCGGGTTGCATGAGGACAGGACCCAGCGCCGTCCGCCTGGGGGGCACCGGGCGGGGAGCACTGGCAGAGATGGGGAAATGGGGGGCACTGGGCAGGGGGCTGGGGCAGTGGGAGGGAACCTGGCAGGGGGGCTTCAGGGGAAAAAGATGGGACACTGAGTACTGGGCAGGGGGACGCTGGGGAGGTGGGGCACTGGCAGAGATGGGGCACTGGGAGGGTACCTGGAAGGGGGTTCTGAGGGAAAGAGATGTCACACTGAGTACTGGGGGGATGGGGCACTGGGGGATGGGACACTGAGTACTCTGCAGGGGAAGGGGGCACTGGGAAAGGCCTTGGGGGGGCACTGGAAGGGTCCCTGGAAGGGAGGCTCTGGGGGGAAAGAGATGGGACACTGAGTACCGGGCAGCAGGACATGGGGGTACCAGGCAGGAGACACTATGGGAAGTGGCGGAGGAGGTCCTGGGGGTTGAGAAGGTGCCAGGCAGGGGCACTGACATAATTTGGGAGTGTTGGGGCTGGTAAGAAGGAGCACGGGCATCAGATGGGGGAGGAGTTGCTAGGAGATCTGTACAAGTCTCCAGAAAGTGCCCTGGCCCGGGGGGTGGGGTGGGGGAGCTGCAAGGCACTGCTGCTGGTTCCAGAGAGATCAGAACAAGAGACAACCTCTGATCTCTTCCCCCTTGCCCCCGTCAGAGCAGGAGGTTTCTCTGCTTTGGCAGACGTTGTTCCACAGGGCACTGTCCTGCGCTGGCCGGGAATGGGCCAGTTTTGGGGCCTTTCTGCCTCAGCCTTGGGGAATGGGGTGTTCCAGGGAGTCATATCGGTCAGTGTGCGCCTTGAAGCCTGCAGAGGATGGGATGGTGGCCATGGCTTATTGAATGTTAAAAGGGTATTTTATTTGTCTGGCTTTCACCATCCTGTTAATCAGGCGCTGTTAAAATCAGCACATCAGACAGAGGCTGATAATGATCTGTCTGTATCTTCATCCTGCCGCCACGCCATGGCGTCTGAGTATATTCTATAACTGATCAAACCCGGGCACCCAGCATCCCCCCATGCCTGATCTCCAGCCAGGGCTGGGCTGCTGATGTGTGCCTCTGCTGGAGGAGGGTTCGTCCCCATTGCCAAGTTACGGAGGTGCAAGCTGGTAGGAGGGATCTCTGTCGGGTCTTTTAATTATTCAGTTCAGTTCTGGTGCCAGTGTACCTTGACCTTGTGAGGCTGCTTCCAGCTGAGTGCAAAACCACTTTGGCTAGATTGCAGTTTGTTGCAGGGATGGGGCCTCTCTGGGCCTGTACTGTCTGCCGCTGCTAAGGTGACATTTATTAGACTCTATGGGTGTGTGTAGGGTGGGAGGGGGTTTCCCACATACTCTCACTATCATGCTTGGCGGAGAAGAATTGTATATGCCAGTAACAGTTGAAGAATTTTTTAAAATGAAACTGCAGACGGACCTCTCAAATGGTGGTGCTGCTGCATGAGGCAGCAGAATTCACAAGAATAAAATTCACCCACAAAAGCTCATGCTCCAAAACGTCTGTTAGTCTATAAGGTGCCACAGGATTCTTTGCTGCTTTTAAAGAATAAAATTGTCATTCTCTGAGTCCAGAGTGCTTTCTGGAGAAGCTGCATTTTCAAATCCATCTGTCTCCTGGTGCTTTTCTTCTGTGCAAGGCACCCTCCTCTGGCTACACCGATCCTGGATGGCAGGGCCAGAATGCGGATGATCGAGCCAGCCTGTGGCCCACTCCACTGTGCTTTTCAGGGTTCCTCTCCCATCTGAGCTAGGAAGGTAGGTAGTTGTGTGTAAATCCCAGCGTCCAAAAAAGGAAATTATAAACTAAACTCTATTCTGTCTGCAGCAGCTGGGGGAGGTGTGGGGGAATTGGGGAGGGAGGGAGGGATTAATGCATCATTTACTGCAGTCTCGGACAGTTTCCCCAGGCTGGCTAGCAAGCCATGTAGCTAGCTATGGGTAAAGCCGTGGTCTCTAGGCATAGCGAGCTGTGCTCTGCACAGACACTTATACCAGAACAAAATGAGAAGCTCAGTTTATTGTTTTCTGCATTTAAACCTTTCGCCTTCTCTATCTTGCTGCTTAGTTTAAATGTTCTTTGGAAACAATACAACAAACATGTAAAACTGGAGTGGCTGGAAGTGCTGGGTTCTTTTTAGGTTATTTTAGAATTTAACTCTCAAATTTGAGGAGGGGGCCCTTAAAGCTAGTCTGACCTGCAGCGGCTCTGGGGCTTGCTCTTGAACTCCGAGGATTTGGCCTGAATAGTATCCAGTACTCTCTGACAAGTACTTCTGTCAGCAGACAATGCCCTGTTAATAAACACAGGGCTGCCGAGAGCGGGTTTGGGCCCCCCAGCAAGGACAGACCGGCTCAACAGGGCTGGGGAAGCCGATCCTTGTGCCCCCTTCTGGACCATCGGGCCCCGGTAATTTGTACCAGCTCCTTCCCCCCCCCCCCAGTCGGCTCTGATATAAACATAACACATCCATAGTGTTCTCATGCCTGGTGAAAGAGGGGAACAGCGTTGACTGACTTGCTGCTGGAAGTGAATTTCTTTCCCTGTGTTACTAATAACACCTTTGATTGTTGGAAGTGAAAAATAAAAACATTGATTTGTTGCTATTAAAGCTCATTGTTTCTTCCTGTGTCTCTGCTAGGACAATAAAACCCAGTTTCCCTTCTGCTGAGCAGGTTCAGTTGCATGTGGCCAAGTGGTTGTGAATAGCAGTTTTCAATGGAATATTTTAAAATTGTGGCAATATTTCTATTGAATGGTGAAGTGCCCTTTTAATGTATATAAAGCATTTCCATAGTCACATTTGGAAGGTGCTAGGGATGGGTGCAGTGTTTCTCTCGCTTGTCTTTTGAATTCAAGTTAAGCATCCAGGCCAGGTCCTAGGGAGCTTAACGGTCTGATTCTCTGTCCTCGTCTGGGTGTGGGAACTGGGGCGCAGTCGCAAAGATGCATGTTAACATTTAAGCTCCCTGTTCGAGCTCACTGAAAAGCAAAATGGAAACTGATCAGCTGATCTGTTTTGAGAGTCTCCATTGCTTCCATTAACTTAGGTACTTATGTGGCCCCGTTACCCTACTGTCTATCTACCATAGCATGGTTGTGGATGGAGATGAAAGTTCAAATCCAAGCAAATTATTTTTCAGTGAAATTAAAAACAAAATTTAAAAACAAAAAGCCAAATAAAATGAAAGCCAAATCTTGATCTGACAGCACCTGTCTAAATATTTATAGCTGTTCTAGTGAGGCGTGGTGTTCCCATGACGGCATGGCTAGCATGGTGCGTATGTATGTACTTTCTGAAGTCAGGTGGAATCTGTTTCTCAGTGCTGCAGAATGCCCCGCACCCTGTCTGTGTTAGTTCATTTCCATTTTAGGTTTTTGGGCGTTTCTTTTATTTTCACTTGAGTCAAAGGCATGTTTCATGTGGTACGATTCTGTTTGTGGTCTGAGCGTGAATTACTGCCACTAGAGCATGTTCTTTATGCAACACAAGAATCCTTCCTGGTTGTAGTCTTGACTGTGGAGGAAAACAAAGGCTTGAAGGGCAGCGTGATCTAGGGGATGGGGTGCTGGTTCTGAGCTTCGCAGCACATACTAGTCCTTACTCTGCCACTCACCTGCTGTGTCCCCTGGGTAAATCACTTCTTCTTTCTCTGCTTCTTTCTCCTCCCACCCTCATCTCCACGGTAAGCTGTGTGGGGAATGGACTCTCTCGCTATGTGTATGTGCAGTGCCTAGCACAGCGTAGACCTGATCTTGGCTGGGGCTCTTGGCGCTACCATAAGACACACATTAAATAAGAGCAGTGGGTACATGGATATGAGAGGAATTAACTTAACTTCGTGTTTGCTTTTTTTTTTCTTTTTAATTGACCTGGCTTCTCACAAGGGGGTCTATGTAGCTTGCAGAAAAATATTTTGACCAGAGATCCCTGGAGAAATCCCTAATTTCTGGATGATGACTTGATCAGATGGAAGAGCCTTGATGTTCAATTTATATCTGTTTAGATCAGGGCCCTAGACTTCCTGCTAACATAGTTGGTATCCTAGAGACAGGATGAGTGAGATAATATCTTCTACTGAGCCAGCCTCTGTTGGTGAGAGTTTGGGACAAGATTTTGAGATTACACAGAGCTCTTCTTCCAATCTGACTGGAGGGATGTTAATGGGCCACTTCATCTTGAGTGGTCCCTTGAGCTATGTGTTAACTACTTATGTTTAAAGCTATGTTTTAGTCACCAGTTTTTTTAGTAAAAGTCATGGACCGGTCACACAGCCAGTGAACTGTCCACGACTTGCACTATATACCCCGACTAAATGGGGAGAATGCCGTGGGTGCTCAGGGGGAGAGGGGTCAGCGGCTTGGGAATCCCGGTGGGGGGTGGGCTGAGACTTTCCCAGCAGTGGCCGGTGTGGCTGGCCTAGGGGTGCCCCAGCTGCTCAGGCTCTGGGGCAGCCACACCGACCGCTGCTGAAGTCACGGAGGTCCTGGAAAGTCACAGAATCCATGACTTCTGTGACTGACTTACAGCCTTACTTATGCTAAATAATCTGTTCCACTTCATATTTAGCTGAGACACTGTTTCCTAGAGTAGTATAGTAATCTCAAAAGCTTGTCTCTCCCCAGCAGAGGTTGGTCCAATAGAAGATATTACCTCACCCACCTTGTCTGTTAAGTGTTGCCAACTCTCATGATTTTGTCAGGAGTCTCATGATAAATATTGTTTTCCTTAAAGCTCCAGCTTCTGGAGTCAAGTGGAGATGTGGTGATTTCAGCCTTCATTCTTAAAGAAAAAGTAAGTTTCTAGCCCTCCTAGCTCTGGAGAAAACTTCAAAATGGGACCCCAGTCCACCCTAAAGGCTCAGAAAGTGGAAGACAAAGAAAAAGAACTCCAAGTCAATTATTTTTACACAGTCTCATGGCTTTAAAGCTAATCTCATGAATTTTGGTGAGCCTGACTCATGATTTTTGAACATTTGGGGTTGGCCGTACTGCTAATGGCCTGGGACCTATAATGCTACAACCACACTGCAGACATACTTGATATCTAGCAGGAAAGTTTCTACTGCTGTTGCCCTACTGGCCTGTGAGATCAAAGGGTTGATTTTCTGAAACTGCCATGGGGTCCCTGCATCAGTTCTCACTTTGTAGCTTGCAAAACTTACTAGAATCCCTCCCTTTTACACTGTTACTGAAAGATGCTGTCAGCCCGGCATCTTTTAAATAAGTCAGTTAAATGGTCTGTTTTCTGATCGGGATCCATTTCTATAACATGTACTGGACGTCTATTATTATTATTTTTAAATTAAGAGTGAAGGTCTTTTCTGCACCCCCACTGTCCATGTCTTCCCCTCTCCACCTTGCCTTTCGAGAGAGTCTCTTGGGCAGACCCGAGAGTAACATGACTCTGTGCACCCGGCTGTTTTCTGCTTGCTGGCTGTTTACTTTCACTTCCAGTATTACTAATAAATGCTGGCAGGACTTGGAGGGGCAGAGAGCAAAGGGCTGCGTGTATACACAGTGCTGCCTGCTGCACAAAGTAAACGAATGGACAAGAATCGAGAACAATATCGTTTTCTTCACTTTCTTTCAGTGAGTCCTGTTTGGATGTGCTCCTAATAACGGCAGGTACAGTCAGTAGCTATGGATGGGTAGATGATTTTTTAAAAAAGTTTTTCCTTCTTTAAGAAATAAAGCAACTGATCTGCATGCTGGCTAGAACCGTCTTCCATGCTGTGAGCCTTCAGAATTGCATGTGCTTCCTGTGTGTAGGCCAGTGGCTCTCAAATGTTTGTACTGGTGACCCCTTTCACGTAGCAAGCCTCTGAGTGTGACCCCTCCCGCTATCAATTAAAAACACTTGTTTGTATATTTAACACCATTATAAATGCTGGAGGTGAAGCGAGGTTTGGGGTGGAGGCTGACAGCTCGCGACTCCCCATGTAATAACCTCCTGACACCCTGAGGGGTCCCAACCCCTAGTTTGAGAACCTCTGGTCTAGGCCAAGGCTACTGGCTGAACACTTTATTATCACGTGGACACAGCAACCGGACAAAAGAAGCTCCTCGGAATAGGAATGGGGACAGACTTCAGCAAAGAAGTCATTGTTTCTTTTTTAACTTTCCCAGGGCAATATTTTTAGCTCAGCCACAACATCTAGCCCCAGGGCCTTTGTTCTCAGTGCAGGATGTGTACTGAGCAATCCCTATTCCTGTGCCTTTAGCACCGCACTTGCTTTGATGACTAGCAGAAGTGTTAACACTTAACAGACCTCAGGACCTTTCCAAGGCAAATGCTTCCTCTCGGTGGCTTCTAGGGGGTGGTTTCCACTGAAATTGTGGTCTGGGCTGTCTGCACAGTGTATGCGAGACCTTTCTGCTGAGAGGTACTACAGACGGATTAAGCTCCACCCTTGTGCCAGGGAAATTGCTCCAGGAAGAATCTCTCTCTCCTTCCAACCTGCCTCCCCTCATCTCGATGGAGCTGTCTTGGTTCTACAGACTGTAGCTGTGCAGACTAGCTCCTCAAACAGCTAATTAGCTCGGCAGCTCTCCGGGGGCGCTAGGGAATAGCCATCTCCCCAGCCAGCCAGGCGCTCTACCCTCTTCCCTTTCTCTTAGCTGCTTGTGTCATTGCTAGTGCTGTAGGAAAGCACGGGATCCCCAAAAGCAGGTGGCTGCATGAGAGGAAAGTGGTACCCATCAGGGTTCATTGGCTTCACTGCCCTCCCCTCCCCGCCCCCAAGATATCAGCTGTTCCAAGAACAACAGGAGAGCAGCGGCCAATAAATCTCTTGGCTCAGGACAGCTTGAGGCTAGTGACTAAGCTGTAAGTGGGCACCTGGGTACCGTGGCGATGAGCACAGTGTACAAGCCGAAGTGGTGAGCATGCTGTCTAGGACTGTGTCTGCGCCGTGCCCGGCGGCGTGGTGACACTCACTGATTGGGACAGATGGCATTAGAGGGGTGAATGAGCGGCAGGCTAATTATGCTGTGCTGAGGAACCGCAGCTCCTGTTGCTCAGCACCTCTGAACGTAGGTCTGTTTGACCAGACCTGCAGCTCTTCATCCCGCCCATTTGAAGGGGAACTTTGCCTGCGTGAGGATGAACATAAGAATGGCCCTAGTGGGTCAGACGAAAGGTCCATCTAGCACACTATCCTGTCCTCTGAGAGTGGCCAGTGCCAGGTACCCTGGAGGGAATGAACAGAACAGGGTATCAAGTGATCCATCCCTTGTCGCTCATTCTCAGCTTCTGGCAAACAGAGGCTAGGGACACCATCCCTACCCATCCTGACTAACAGCCATTGATGGACCTATCCTCCATGAATTTATCTAGTTTTTTTTTAATCCTGTTATAGTCGTGGCCTTCACAACATCCTCTGGCAAGGAATTCCACAGGTTGACTGTGTGTTGTGTGAAGAAATACTTCCTTTGTTTTAAACCTGCTGCCTATTAATTTCATTTGGTGACCCATGGTTCTTGTGTTTATGAGAAGTAGTAAACAACACTTCCTTATCTACTTTCTCTACACCAGGCATGATTTTATAGACCTCTGTCATATTCCCCCTTAGTCATCTCTTTTCCAAGCTGAGAAGTCCCAGTGTTGTTAATTTCTCCTCATACGGAAGCCTTTGCATACCCCTAATCATTTGTGTTGCTCTTTTCTGAACCTTTTCCAATTCCTTTTTTTTTTCTTTTTCTTTTTTTCTGAGCTGGGGCGACCACATCTGCCTCAGTATTCAAGATGCGGAAGTACCGTGGATTTATATAGAGGCAACGTGATCTTTTCTGTCCTATTCTCTATCTCTTTATTAATTATTCCCAACCTTCTGTTCGCTGTTCTGACTGCTGCTGCACATTGAGTGGATGTTTTCAGAGAACTATCCACAGTGACTCCAAGATCTTTCTTGAGTGGTAACAGTTAATTTAGGCCTCATGATTGTATATGTATAGTTGAGATTGTTTTCCAATGTACATTACTTTGCATTTATCAACATTAAATTTCATCTGCTATTTTGTTGCTCAGTCACCCAGTTTTGAGAGATCCTTTTGTAGTTCTTCACTGTCTGCCTGGGTCTTAACTATCATTGGTCACTTTGATGGCAGGATTTGGCCTGATGTACTGAGGACCATATGGGTGTGGGGAGGATGAAATCCTTCCCATGAGATGATGAAACTTGAGCAGAGACTGCAGTGGGGGCCTGTTCCCAGCCCCATGACGCCTGTGATCCTGCTAAATGTAGGAACTGGTGGACTCTGCAGCTGGAGAATGTGTTTCAGGGAGACTTTTCTGGCTACCACTGCTAATTGGTAGGCTTGTGTGCAGCCCCCCCGCAAGAGCAGGCCTCATTTCCTCGCTCTCGCGTTTGCGCCAATGTGGCAAAAAGGAGACTTTCTAGTGATGCAGCATTTGTACTTTTCACAACTCCTCTGCTTGGCCTTCCAGAGTGTTGAGAGAACTAGGATCTGTCAACTACCAGTGTTAACAACCCTGTAAACGGGGGGCGGGAGTTCTACCACTGACTTATCTTGCCCTGCATAAGAGGCAGCAAGATCCAGTGGCTAGCGCGCTTGACTGGGACTTGGGGCGACTCCCTTCCTCTCTCCGTGTTTCTGTTCTCATCCTCCCTCCCCCAGCCATTTGTCTGCTCTGTTAGGTCTTTGAGCTCTTTGGAGCAGGGAATGTCGCCCTGTGTATGTAGAGCCCCCAGCACAATGGGGCCCTGATCCCCTCCGGGGCTTCTTGGCACCAGAACTCCTAACGTCTAAAAAGTAGTGGTGATAAAAACGCTTGAGTTCTGTGGCCCTACAGCCACTTCATCGGGAGCAGCTCCACTGCTCCTAACCGGCCTAGTGTAGATCCAGCCCAGCTGTTTGTCCAATCGATTTTCTTTCTTCCCTCCACTGGGCTGTTTCCTTTGCCACGTCTCTGATCTGAGAAGGGATTTCTGTGGGCAGCTGAGGCAATAATGGCTACAAAGGCTTTTACCGTGTCCCCCCTTATTGACAAGACTCTTGTTGACATAACCCAGCACAACCCAGTTCCAGTTTCTTCTGTGGGTCTGCAGCTGGTATCTCCAAGTGCTCTGGAGTGAAAGCATGGTGACCTCAATGTTATGAGTGTCAATCTCCCTTTTGGTTTTTGTTTTTTCGAGGAGGGTTGCAGGCAGGTGATTTTGTATCTCTGCAGGTAAGGCCCTAAAGAACAGCTCATAGAGGGAGAGGAGGAAAAAGAAAGATGAATAACAAAGAGAAGCCTGTTTCCTTGTGACAGGAGGAAAGGAATGAGCACATCCAGTTCTACTGAATTCTGATAGGTGCTCGCACACTGTAGCAATGGCTGCTGTACAAGAAGCCAGACAGAAATGGGGAAGAAAAGGAGAGATGGTCAGGAGTTGCACTGGAGAAGGCTCTCTTACCAAGAGCAGTATGGTTACATGAGGAGCAACCAGGAGGCTGCTGTTGCATGAGCAGAATTGGTTGGGATTGGGGCAAGTCCAGGTGGATTTTTAAGGTCAAAGAGAACGATTTTGAGAAGGATCTTGGGATTGTTTTGGGGACAGGGGAACAGACAGAGGATGGGGGAGAGTGGAGTGATTTAAATCAAAATGACTTAGGTCACTGACTTTAATCATGACTGAAATCAGCGAGCCAGAAACCTTTATTTTTATTTTTTTATCATTGAATTTAATCTTGTTTTGCATTTGTACTTTAGTTACTTTCCAAAAGAAAAATTGGTATAGCAATTAAAATATTATATTTGGTTGCAGATCAGGCTTTACACTAAATGTGGTTCATTTTGCTAACTCGGCAGATACACTCTCAGTGGTTTTCAACCTTTTTTTCATTTGTGGACCCCTACAAAATTCCAAATGGAGGTGTAGACCCCTTTAGAAACCTTAGGCAGAGTCTGTGGAAAGCCCCCGGGATCCACAGACCACAGGTTTATTTAAGCTATTTAAATACACGTTTATTTAAGCTATTCTATAGTTCAGCATACACGGATTCAGATTTTTAACTTCTGTTTTTTTTTTTAATTCTGTTAGAAAATGGAAGATGAGGCATTTCTTGTTTGACTGGATTGGGGTGTTTGTTTTTATTTGGGATTTCTGTTGAGATGCCTTAGGATGGCACCCGGAATTAAACTACAAATATACAACAGCAGCATTTTGAAATTGTCTTGATTAGTTAAATGAAACTTCCTGACGTGCTGCATACATAAGAAAAAGGGTTCTTGAAAACTGCTTTTTGCATTTGAAACTGACTGACTAAACAAAGGAAAGGCCGTGTTTCTGCTTGCTGTCCCGTCAGTTCTCTGTAGGCCACAGTCTCAAAGAGACTTAGGGCCCTAAAGATGCAAGTGGGTGTTTTTGAAAATCCCAGTAGGGCGCTAGCTGAATCTTTAGGAGCCTAAATACCTTTGAGAATCTGGCTCCGTGTCCAGGCGGTGGTGTTCCTTTGAGGGATGTGCAGGTGCAAACGCACTTGCCTGCCCTGGTTGCTGGGGAGCGTATCTTATAGCACGGCCCTGGAGTCGGTGTGGGTGGGGGGAGGTGTGTGCAGGCTGGGAGGGCTCCAGCAGTGCATGGCTGATGTGGCTCAGTGGTGTGATGACAGTATTGTGTACTCAGTTCCAGGGCTGGGCCAGCTTGTTTAAACAGCCTTCAAGCAGTGGCAGAGTCAGGGAGGTGTAGAACAGCTGCTTACGTGGGGTGGTTTCAGGCTCTCCAGGGCGGGGCAGGGTGGTGGGTGCCCACACCAGGTGCACTCTGATCTGGGGGGGGCTCAGGGGAGGCGTCGCTACATGGTGGCCAGCATGAGCTCTCCAGCTCCCATCTCATCTTGTACCCCCCTGATAACCTCTTTGCTCCCCAGAGGGGCATGTCCCCCAGTGTGAAACCCAGTGCAGTTGTGTGTCTGTGCTGGACACATTGTGTGTAGCAGCCCTAACTGCTTTGCAACAGACTTGGGTTTATCGAGCTGAGCGTCCTGCAGGTTCCTGTTACGTTTGGTAGCTCATCTCTTGTCACACCCCTTGTCAAGGTTTTTTCCCCCACTTTGAACTTTAGGGTACAAAAAGTGGGGACCTGCATGAACACTTTTAAGCTTAATTACTAGCTTAAATCTGGTATGCTGCCACCAGCCAGAATTTAGTGTCTGGCACACTTTCTGTTCCCCCAAAACCTTCCCTGGGGAACACAGACCCAAACCCCTTGGGTCTTAAAACAAGGAGAAATTAACCATCCTTCTCCTTTTTCCCCCCAGACTTTCCCCTCCTTGGGTTGCCTTGAGAGGCTTCACACCGATCCAAACTCCTTGGATCTTAAAAGAAGGAGGAATTAACCATCCCCCTCCTTTCCCCCCACCAATCCTTGATGAGTTCAGACTCAATCCCTTGGATTTTAAAACAAGGAAAAATCAATCAGGTTTTTAAAAAGAAAGCTTTGAATTAAAGAAAACTTTTACTTTTTTTCTATCTCTGTAAAATCAGGATGGAAACTGCTTTACAGGGTACTCAGATTCATATAGACTAGAGGGGACCCGCCCCCCCCCAGCCTTAGATTCAAAGTTACAGCAAACAGAGGTAAAAATCCTTCCAGCAAAAAGACACATTTTACAAGTTGAGAAAACAAACATAAGACTAATCCACCTTGCCTGGCTATTACTTACAATTTTGAAACATGAAAGACTGATTCAGAAAGATTGGGAGAGCCTGGAATGATGTCCCATCCCTCTCAGTCCCGAGAGCGAACAACAAACCAAACAAAAACAAACAAAGACTTCCCTCCACCAAGATTTGAAAGTATCTTGTCCCCCTATTGGTCCTCTGGTCAGGTGTCAGCCAGGTTTACTGAGCTTCTTAACCCTTTACAGGTAAAAGAGACATTAACCCATAACCATCTGTTTGACACCCCTAGAAAGAAATATGCAGTGAGGGGCCGTTTCTTTGAATACCCATCTGGGTTTTACGCTGTGTGCCTCATCGTGTCGTGCACACAGACCTAGAGCGGAGAGCCATTTCTCTTGTGGCGTGCAGTGTGTCTGTGTTGTACAGACAGGGATTTGTAACAGTGCTAATCTGCAGCAGCCTCTAGCTGCAATGAAGAGGTGCTCCTTCCTTGTATGGGACATGGCCTTAGCCCTGCAGAGAGAATGCCTTGCCCTTGGCTTCAGCGATTCAAAAAGCTAATTCCTGGTGTTACGCCTAGAAGTGGCACAATACGTGCTCAAAGCTTGGTTTTATATTGGGGACAAGCTGAGGTTTTAACAGAGCAGAAAGAATTGACACACCCTCTGCATAAAGAAACACAGCCACTGGGCCACCATGAGAGCAAAAGCTGCCCGTCCGGTCTGTTTCTGGGGCTAGCAGGACAGCACAGCCTGCCTGGAAGCAAGGCAGGATAAGGGATTTATGAAAAACTGCCAAGTACAATGAGCAAGCTCCCGTACAAGGAGAGATTAACACAAGTGGGATTATTTGGGTCCTGATCCGGTAAAGCTTTCCTCGGGCGATTGGCTGGTGTAAAATCATTGGGGATATTCCATGAGTATGAGACTGCACGGTTGGTCCCTTTGCTTGTAAAAAAGGAAAATCTGAGCTGGGGAGAGGGGTCTGAAATGACTGATGTGGCAGGGAAGGCAGCTGGTCTGCTCTTTGCTTCTGTTTTGTGGTCATTCTGTTTCCTCCTTTGTGAGTGAAGCTAAATTTCTTCCCCTCCTCTCCCTGTCTCCGGTCCCAGCCTCGTTTGGTGCCTGAGAACCTTTGCTTATGTTTTCTAACCGGCGCCTCTTCCCCTGGTACAGGGGCATCTCCCGCATGCTGGCTCCCTCGGGCCCTGGATGGGGTAATGCAGTGAAGTGTGCTCCCCACACCAGGATCACTGCTTTTTAAACCTGCCCTGACGCTGTTGGCCTCCCCCAAGCTCAGACTCAGCTTTTCCTGTCAGCTGCCACCTGTGTTGTGCAGGTAAAATCCATCATCTCGTGGTTTTCAGTAAATCTGCTAACTAACGCTCTCCTCTAACAATGCTGTGTGTCTGGTTTAAACCCACAAGCACCAAAAAACCTGCTGTTCTGTCCCTGGTGATGTGTCCTGTGGAGCTGGCCAGCCCTGGGCAGGGGACAGCAGGGGTGCAAAATGAAACTGCGTTGCTGATCTGTTCTCAACAGCAGGTGCTTGGCTCCCTCCATAACCTAGCTCTTATAGTGTATGTTTCAGCCGCAGACCTCAGCATGCTTCCCAAAATCCCTATCCCCACTGTACAGATGGGGAAACTGAGGCACAGGGCTGGTGCATAACTTGCCCAAGATCACCCAGCAGGCCAGTGCTCTACCCACTAGGAAACATTGCCGTGAGTTCCCCCAAAACAGTATTCCCCTCCCAGCATCGCAGTTATCTCACTGCTTTCTCACCCACTTGTCACTGGGGTCAAGTCCTTGTCTAATTTAGTTTGCGACCCCTTGGATCAGCGACCCCTTGGGTCGGGTTCTGTTTGCCTGGACTCTGCTTTGCACCCCAGTAGCACTAGCTGAATAACTGCATGGTATTGTACCTCGCCTGCTGCTTGCCTGCCCCTCTGAGGAGACTCATCTCATCCATAGTGTTTCAGGGCAACAAATGTTTGCTTTGGACTGTGGCCGAGACACAGGAGGTGCCTCAGAACAGAGCCAGGTCCCTGCCCAAAGGAGCTGGCAACCCAGCTCAGACAGCCCCCCCACCCCCCCCACAGGTTGGGGAGGGTCTTAGGGGGCAGTTGTTGAGCTCCTGTGGGCAAGGCTTAGATTTCCTTGCCTTGCAATGTCACCTGGAGTCCCTGGCCCAGAGCCGGCCCGTTGTGCTGGCTGCTCTGCAGGCATGTGGTGAGAGACTGTCCCTGCTCCAGAGCATTTGCTGACAGCAGCCACGCAGGATGAGCAGGGGAATGGAGGTGCGGAGGGATGAAGCGACTCCATAGGTCCCAGCTGATGTGACATGGGCCTGAGCTCAAGAGATGAGGGGAATTATTCTCCCCAATTTCCAGCGTGGGAACTGAGGCTCGGAGAGCTGATCCAACATGCCCGAGCTGGGAAATGAGCCCAGGTCGCCTAAGTCCCAGGCCAATGTGCTAACCATAAGGCCATCCTCCCTCTGCATTGCACAGGTAGAGCAGAACCGCACTTGGGATGGCTGGGCGTCAGCTGAGCAGGCCAGCCAGTAGGCTCCCTTGTGAAGGTGTCTCTCTATATTGCATATAGCTTGTACCTGCGTGTCTCTCCCATCTAGGGTGACCAGATGTCCCGATTTTATTTTTGGGTCTTTTTCTTTATATAGGCTCCTATTACCCCCCCCCCCCCGCACCCCCGTCCCAATTTTTCACATGTGCTGTCTGGTCACCCTACTCCCATCCCAGCCTGGAGTAACCCCGTGAGTCGGTTAGGGTCTGTTCGGCTGGACACGCTTCTGTCATGCTCTCTCGCAGCACCATCTTGCAGCTGTGTGTTGGCTTCCGCAGCCTGAGCTCTGCTTCCATGTCCCTCCTCCCCCGGCGTGAAAGGCAGGTCCTGGCCCCAGGTGGAGGTTTTATCGGAGTTTGTCAGCTCACTGCTCTACATCCTGTTCTGCAGTGCAGGTGGCCTCCCTTCCCCTCTGTTTGCCTTGCAGACATGGCCTTCCCGCGGAACCAGAAGCTGAACCTCCTGCGCCTCACTGTGCTCTTGATCGTGGCTTTAGCAGGCATCAAATTTATCTTCCGAGACAGGTAAAACGCGTGTCTGCAGCCAGGCTGCCCCCGGAGCCCAGGGCAGTGCTGGGGCCAGCTGTGGAGCATGCTTGTCCCATGGTGCTTGGAGCTGAGTTCTCTCCGTCCGGCCCCAAGGTAGCTCCTTAGCTGAGCTAGCGCCCTGACGCCCCCACCCCACCGTCTCTCTCTCGCTCTGCACTGGCATGGCCAGCAGCGCCTGCTGCATGCATCTGGATTTGTAAACAAATGGTGGCGACTGGGATCTTACTGCTGCTCCCCGGCATCTCTCGCTGGGTGCTGGAGTGTCCAGTGCCAGCTCTGCCCTATAATATACAGACCCGTAGAAAGGGGCAGGAGGGTCCCAGTGACAGAGAGCCGCATCTGCCCCCAGCCGACATCTCTGAAACAGCGTCCCAGTCTGCCAGAGACAGCGAGTACTGGAGGCTGTGACCTGTATGGGAGTCTCCTGCAGAGCACACGCTGGAGGGCACAACCGCATGGCAGTAGGTTGGACTGTTCTGCTCAGATACTCTCCAGGGCCAGCAGCTGCTGTTGGGGGTGATGGGGCTGGAGCAGAGCGTACCCCCTTTGGTTTAGGCAAGGGTAACTACGTGACTGTAGGAATGGGTGGAAGCTGTTGCACTCGCAGCCCTGGAGGCTGATGTCCTTGCCCATCTCCAGAGCAGATACCAGTTGGGCTTTCCCCCACACCACCTGTTCTGGCAGAGCCCCCCACGGGGTGGGAGGGGAATTCAGTGTCTGGGGCTCTGCTGTGGCTGCCCACAAGGAAGCCCGCGCGGCGGGGGACTGAAAGTTTCCAGCCGCTCTGTTCTGCATGCGCAGTGTTACCCTGGATCTGCACAAGCACATGAGCAAGGACAATGACTTCTGGGGAAAGGCTGGAGAGGAAAAGGAGGAGGCCAACCCCCAGAGCCAGGCCCTGGAGCTCTCAGCAGTGAAGGTACCGGGTCCAAAGGAAGACACCAAAAAGCAGCTCTCCAAGGACTTCAGCACCACGGAGATGAGGCTCGTCCACCTGGACCTGAAAGGAGCCGCGCCCAAGGTCTCCTACTTGAAGCAGGTGAGCAGCAGAGGGTTCTGTGATGACGCTTGTCCCCTCTCTCCTGCCCTGTCCCCGTCCTGCTGGGCTGTGGGTGGCAGTGGGTGGGGACATCCCAATTGTTATGAGCAGGGCCTGCGGGCGCCAGAGTTCAGTCACTGGCTTCCAGTGCTTGCGGAGAGCACGGTGCACCTGGCCGCATGAGCCTCTGGCTGTGAGCAGAGCAAGGGGCAAGGGAGAGGGAGAGCTGGCTTTGGAACTGCCTGAGCATGGGGTGTTGCCCACCGGCCAGGGATCTCGCACACTCCCCTCAGAGGGACAGTACGGAGCGAGAGAGACTCCTGGGAGCTCTGGGTGTCTGACTCCTTTTGCTGCCCTTGGGCTCGCCTGGAACCCATGCAGCCTGGCACAGAGCCCTGCTCAGGCGGGTTTCTAGCCAGGCAAGGCCATGGGCATGTCAGGTGCTATTGAGCTCGGCCCCATGGAAACCAGGGGAATTTCACCCATAGACACCCTGGTTCGGTCCGACCCATGATCTCTGGCCAGGAGACTGGTTGGCGAGTTTCCTGTTTTTCCCCCCAGCCCCGCTATGCTCTCCAGCCCCAGCAGGTCTGCTCAATTGCTCTCCTTGCAGGTGTTTCCACTTCTCTCCAAACTCGGTGCAAATGGAATCCTGGTCGAGTACGAAGACATGTTTCCCTTTAAGGGTGAGCTTGAAACCCTCAAGTCTCCATACGCTTATAGGTAAGATGTTGCAGTGGGCACGAGTGAACCAGTGGAAGCATTTGGCTGTGGGTGGTGGCTAGGTATCCAAAAGTAATGTGACCCACTCGGTGCCCGAGGGTCTGCAAGTCAGGGCATGGCCCTGCTGGAACAGAGCCCTTGATAAGAGCCCGCTGCCTGCCGCAGTTCTGAGCCCTCTAGCTGTGCCCGCAGGTAACGCAGCCTCTGTGTCTGTTCTTAGTGTCCGTGTTTGGATCCCAATTGGCATCCCCAGACTCTCTCCACCTGGAAAAGCAGTGAGCATGGAGTGACTCTGAACGGCAGCAATGTAACTGTGCCACTCTGGGGACGCGCACGGGTTTCCTGAGGCGCTAATGTGCAGCGCTCACCCGGCAACACTGAATGTGGGAGTATCAGTCTCCTCCTTTCTGTGGCACAGCCATTAACACACCCCCCCCGCCAATGTCCTGAGCCAGATTTAATGCTCGGGCTTCGGCGTGTCGGGAGTCCATGAATGACCTGGGTTTTGCAGCTGCTGGTTGGCAAAGGCAAAATCCTCTGACCTGCCGATTGTCCCTGTCTCCCTGCAGTGAAGACGACATCGAGAAGATCCAGCAGCTAGCGGCGCTCAATAAGCTGGAGGTGGTTCCCCTGGTGCAGACCTTTGGGCACGTGGAGGTAGGGTTTGATCTCCGTGTGAGTCAGCCCGTCCTTAGGGAATGGCTGAGACCAGCTGTTCCTGGTCCCAAGGGTGGAAGGCATGTCCTGCCAGCCCATTGTGGGGTGAATCCAGGTGCCAGCATGGCTGGTGCCAAAACTGCATAGAGCTGAATCTCCCTCCTCTCTCCCCATCAGGCAGGCACAGACATGGCCCTGCCCTGGAGCTCTCCCCAGAAAAGCTCTGTTCTTTTCTGGCTTAAACCAGGCTCACCCAGGTGTCACTGTGGCTTTAACAATTACTGCAGACCCTGAGTGACTGGGCCCTGGATGTAGACCTGTTGCAGCAGTAGATGGGGGTGAGAAAGACCTGTGATGGGACCTGCTTGGGAGGCGGGATTATTCGTGCAGGGTTTTGTTTGTGATGTTTGCAGCTCTCCGTCTTTCAGGGAGCCAGACGAGTTCTTGGTGACGATCTGAGAGCGCCTGGGGTTACTCTCCCTTTGTCAGGGGAGGCAGGATGAGAGTTCATTACCCTTCATTATGTGTCTCGATTGGAAGCATTTAAAGAGGGCTAGCTATAGATTGGTTGGTTTTTGGGGAGCTCTGAACAGGCAAACATCTCCCTCATCGCAGGGACCAGGTGTCATTCTAAGTCTGAAGCGCCATGCCCAACTGCGGGGCTAGGAACCCGCTTGTAGAACAGGGCTACTCATGTCAGCATCACACAGCGTCATGGGAGGACCGCGGTCTGTGAGACACCAAGTGCTGCCTCTGGTCTCCCGTGGGCTGCACTTAGGCACTGAGACGGGGGCTGTTTCTGTGGCTGTTGGGTTTCCCTCACGAGCGTCTGGCTCCCCTCTCTGCTGCTGAGTGAGGAATCTGCTTCTCCTGAGAGTGTCTTGGTCTCTCTCCTCACCCTGCCACCTCAGTCTCATCAACCCAACAAGCTGACATTGGTCTCTGCCGCCAAGGGGAGGTAGCTGTGTGCTGGCTTTCCTCCCAGGCAAGGAGGCAGCTTCTTCTCTGACTTGTTCAGGCAGGGCTTCCTGGGGCAGGGTGGGAGCTGGCAAGGACGCCAGCCATGGGTCCAGCTTGGCTCCTTCCAAACCGAGCTCCACCACCACGTCACCCGTTTATATACAGCTGGTATTTGCACAGGTCTTGACAGGGAGCCTGGTGAGGCTCCTGTGGACTCTGAACTGGCACGCTCAGCTCGGGGCCTTCCACGGGGAGCAGGTACACCTCCCTCGGACAGTGCTGATCAACCTCCTAGGCGTGTGGACAGGGAGGTCCCCCTCTTACTGGCCTACTTCCCCCAGTGTGCGGCATGACTCTAGCTGGACAGAGTCCCTTTAAAGCAGACCAGTGACTCGCCTCCCAGTTACTCCTTTCCCTTGCAGTCAAGCCGCTCTCTTTCCAAAGCGCAGCGTGACCTGCCGGGGTCCAGTGGGGTCGGTTTGTGCTGCGTTGGGTTCACACGCTTCCTTGTGATAGTTTATCCTGAAGCACGACAAGTACCGATACCTGCGGGAGGTCGAGCGCTTCCCCAACAGCCTCAACCCCCACGTCCCAGACACCCTGTCCCTGCTGAAGAGCATCCTGTCGCAGGTGATGGACAAACACAGACACTCCAGCTGGATCCACATCGGAGCCGACGAGGTAAGCGCTGGGGAGGCTCCTGTAGAAGGTGTCCTGTGCTCTCCTCTCCGCCCCCTGCCAGCTCTGGGAGTTATTGGGGAGGGAGAGGTATTTGTATTGCAGCAGCCCCAGCTGTAGATTGGGACCCCACTGTGTTAGGTGCTGTACTAACACGACGACTGCCCCTGCTTTGACAAACTTACTGCCTAGAGGTCTAAGGAGGGACACGCTAGGCAGTCCCCAATTCTAGAGGCAATGGCCTTTGCTGCTTATGACCGCCCCTCTGGGTAGAGGGAAGAGAAGAGGAAGGAAACATCTGGAGAAGAGGTTTGCAGAGCTACTCCACCTTCCATCACACTGTGCGCAGCTTGTAGTGGCTTCATTGCAGGCTCTGTAGCGATCATGGCTTCTGTTTATGGACCCCAAAGTACTTCCCACTCCACTCTGCATAGTGCACCAGTGAAATGTAGCCCCTTGTGGGGTTCAGGGTAGCAGCTCCTTGGTACCCAACACTGGGTTGGGAGGAGGTGGCCTTTTTGGCCAAAGGACATGGGGACAAACTCTTGCATGTTACGCAGCGTCCCCTGGATTCTCTAACAGCTTTGCAGAGCAGATGAGGCCTGGTGTTTCAAAACATCCTGCAAAGGTCCCATGAGCAGTAAAGTGCCTATAACTCCATTTGCCTACCCTGCAGGGGCGAAGGGCTGAGCTGACCCAGCCTGTGTGTGAGCCTGGGGTTAGTGGGGGAGAATCGAGCTGTGTTCCAACCCAGCTGGCTACGTTTACCATCCAGGGTTGCCCCATTGAAGAGCTGATGTAAGCTGTGCTGCATTGACTCACGACTGTCTAGATGTTCGGGGAGGGGGGGCGGGGTGGGGGGGCGTTAACATACTTGCTCTTCCGTGTTTACATCAGTGAAGGCCAGTCGGAGGTGCCCGCCTTTGCTCCTGGGGAGCTAGTTTAAACAGTCTCCAACAGCCCCGAGAAAGGTCTCTCTGCTGCTCAGACAAGCATTGGCCTTGTCGGGGAGAGCCCCATTGTGGGAGTGATCCTTCACCTAGAGGAGACAGCACTGTGCCTACAAGCTCTTCAGAGAGCTTTCCTCTGCCACTGTCCTCACCTCTGTCTGTCTGGAGTCTGGCTCAAACAGCTGCTCGTGTGGGGCCAGCTTGGTGACAGTGGTATGGTCCTGTGTGGCAAAGCTGTGTATCTGCCTCATGTTGCTGGCACTTGGGTCTGTCTCGTCTGACCGCTTCACCTAGTTGCTGCCTGTAGGTGTTGTCTAGGACTGATGAGAGGCGTGATCACTGTGGGGCTACACTGGGGAGAGGTCTGGCACAGGGGTGCAGTCTCTCATCATTGCTCCCTGGGTGCATCCCCCTGGGAAGGACGTAAATGTTGCACGCTCTTCACTCGATGCCTGTTTGCAGAGGCTAGTAAGCTTCTGATCTTAACAATAGTTTTCCTTCCGGTAAATCCAGGTCTTTCATCTAGGGGAAGGGATGGATTCCAAGAACTGGATCAGCCGCAGCAATGGAGACATGGGGAAGATGTACCTGAATCACATCAAGGAGGTTGTGAACTTCATCGTGAACCAGTACAAGGGACTCCAAGTCCTCATGTGGGACGACATGCTGAGGAAGATCAGCGTGGGAGCCATCCAAGGTCAGAGTGGCTTTGTGCTCATCTCCGGGAGCAGTTAGTTGTAGAGGATTTTCTAGGGTGACTCTTGCGTATGTCTGAGGAGCAGCATCCCAGTCACATCCTCATGCCGCTGTGGTGGTCCAGTTGCCCGGAGGGTACCTGTAATCCCCCCTCCCCCCCCGCGCGGTGTTGTCTGGGAGGAGTCAGGGTAGGGGAGAAAGTGTAGCACTGAGACCAGTGTGTGTCCTGGGGGTTTGGTGGTGTCCCTGCCAGGAGCAGCGGAAGGTCCCTAAAAAGTGTGTGGTGGGGGCGGGGGGGCGGTGCACAGGCCCTGTCCTTCATGGTGCCCCTTCCCCTGAGGCCCTGCCCCCGCTCGCTTCTCTCAGCGCCCCCCCACATTGCTTTTAATAGTGATGGGGTCAGGGTCCCCTGTTGCCCACCTCCTTCCAGCACCCCTGGTTCCCACCCATAGTGTGGAATGCTTCTGGGCTCACTTATCTCTGTGCAGTTTGGAGTTGTGTATCCTGCACACAGTCACCCCGACTCTTCGTTAGGGAATAAGGGAGGTCTGGGCTGGTGGAATGAGGGTGGTGGGAGGGTTTCCCCAGCAGCCTTCTCTCTCCTGCCCTGGAGCTATTGGCAGAGATGCTGTTGCATTCTCTCTCCTGTGGGTTTTTTTGTCCTGCAGAATCTGGCATCGTGACGCATGCCTCCCCGGTGCTGTGGTTCTACTCCCCAGACTTTGACACGGAGCAGATAGGTAAGGGGCAGAGCCTGTGACGGTTTCATCCGTGAGCTGCTTTGTGAGACTTGCCTGTTTGCATGTCAGGAGGCTAAAGGCCAAGTTGAGCCCTAGTGTAAGCTGGGGACAGCTCCATGGAAATCAGGGTCACATTTCCTTTGTGTCCTGCCCTGCTGATGTCCTTCACTTTGTGTCAGTTGTGGTGTCCAGGAGGTTGGCAGAGTCCCTTTATTTCACTGCCCAGTGGCTGCCAGCTGGAGACCCTCGTACTCTTGTCTAGTCTGGGTCACATATGAATTGGTAACTTACAGGTAGTGTAGGATCTACGATAGAGCCTAACAAACCTCTGAGCCACCCGCCAGCATCCTGTTGCTGGCCCCAGACCAGAGGAACTGATAGGTGGATAATTGTGTTAACTGTTCTCGGGCTGGCGCATGTGCCCATGCCAACGGCTCAGTAACAGGAGCAGTGCGTCACTCCTCAGCTTGCCAACCACTCACCGGTGCTGGTGGTTCTGTGTGGGGCCCTAGGCTGACCCCCACCAGGGGCGCTCTGCATTGGCACCTTGGGACTGCTGCATTGAAGCTCAGAGTGTTAGCACTGGCAGATGTTTTCCAGCTGTTTGCTGATCTTGGTGTCTCCTTCTTTCCTAGGAAAGTTTATTTCAAAGTACGCAGACAGTGGTTTCAAATCGGTGTGGTTCGCGAGTGCATTTAAAGGCACCACTGGCCCCGCACAGAGCTGGACCCCTTTAAATTACCACCTGAAAAACCAGCTGAGCTGGCTGAAGGTGATCCAGGCCATGTCCAAGTTCCCATTCATCAAGTTCCAGGGAATTGCCCTCACTGGGTGGCAGAGGTGAGGCCTGGCACTAGGGACCGGAGGATGGCAGGGGGAACGGACATCCCTCTGGCTCTCGCTCAGAAGCAGTCTAACGCACATGGCTTGCAGAGAATGTGACCTCTCCCCGGCAGGGGGTGGGGGAATGGATGTGGGGAGGGCGAGCGAGACCAGAGCAGCTTCAGGCTTTGCTCGCTCTACTGGGCCATGGCTGCAGTTGGAACGCTGCCTTCAGGCCGGGGCAACCCTTAAGTGGGAAAATGCCAATGACCGGCCAGGAGCTCAGAGAAGAGCATCAGACAGGATTAGTGAGCTGGTTTTAGGGGAGCGAGACAGAAATCGTCCCAGCTTGGCTGGGTGGCTGAGAGGAGGGTCCATCAGTCTGAAAATAAGCGAGGGGTCATGTCACAGCAGGTGACACAAGGCAGGGGAGAGGGGGAGGGAACTAGGGGCAACAGCATCCAAAGAGATGGGGCAAAACAGACTGAGCCTGCAGGAGGATCCCTTCACCTACGGATCCTTCCCCTGAGGGGAAGGGTGAAAGCTGCCACAGTGGGGACTGGCCAGAACTCTTAATGGGAGCAGCCCTGCCCTGGTTAGATAGAATCCCAGGCTGGGCCGTCCCCAGCAGAGTCACCGTCTGCTGCCGAATGTTCCTATTCTGGCCCATGGCACCAGTGCGCCAGCCTGTTGGAATGGCTCTCGAAGGGGCTGCTGGCAGCAGAGAGGAGCAGAAGCTGGCGTGAAGCTCTGGTGAGAAAGGGGCAGGGATAACTGCAGGGCTGACAGGAGTCTCTCAGGGCAGTGGGTGTTGGGGATTCCTGCCGGGGCTCAGGACAGCTTAGGGACCCTACAGATCATCAGTGGAAGGATCTGGGGCTGTGTGCGCATCTGCCTCCCAGTGCGACTCCAAGGGGCTGCGGTGAGATGGCAGAAGAGCTGGAATCGGGTGATGGGTTGGGGACACCGTTCTGCAGAACGCTGATGGGCAGGAGGTTCCGCAGCGTGACCATGTGTTGCTCTCCTGTCCCCGCAGGTACGACCACTACTCCGTGCTGTGTGAGCTACTGCCGGTGGGGATCCCGTCCCTGGCCATATGTCTGCAGACGCTGGTGAACGGTGAGGGGCTCGCTGCCGGGGCATGCAGGGCGGGGTGGTGCCAGCAAGCCTGAATTAACCCAGCCCTCTAATGAGAGGCGGCAAGGTCTAGCAATTAGACCAGGTGACTAGGAGTCAGGACTCCTGGGTTCTATTCATGAGTCTACCACTGACCCATTGTGCGGTTTAATCTCTGGCTTCCTCTAAGACTTTGTACAAAAAACTGTGTTTGGCCCAATTTTTAACTGTTTCGTTGGGGTATATGAGCTCCACCGTTACCCCTTTTGACCCAAGCAGTTAGCCAGTGTTCAAGGTCTTGCGGCTGGTTTTTGTTAGGAGGCGAAATTGATGGTGGAGTCAGGTGTTTCTCTGCAATATTTACAAAGGCTGAACGCAAAGTTCGGCATCTCCAGACACAGGAGGAATCGAACAGGAGGCAGTGTCTTTACTCATAGCTCCCAGCCTCTTGCCAGGCAGCACTCTGCTTTAAAAGCTCTCTTGGGGCCCATTCCCAGTGCTTTTCGGAATGTCTCCTTGGCTTTCTGGCTGCTTCTCACACTTATCCCGGATGAAAGGCAGCTGTCAAACCCACCAGCATCAATGAGGTATCACTCAGCCTCTATCAATGTATGTATATAAAGTACAATGTACAGCATATCTCCCGTAACATACAGGAACGAGCTCTGGTGGTATGTGCACCCTTCATACCGGTGTAACTCCGTCTGTCCACACTAGGGGGTTGTGCAGCTTTGACTATCCAGGTTTCAAACCGATGTAGGTAAAGCTGTACCAATAGTGTGTGGTAGGGTGATCAGATGTCCCAATTTTATAGGGACAGTCCCGATATTTGAGGCTTTTTTTTTATATGGGCTCCTATTTCCCCCCCCCCCCACCCCCATCCCGATTTTTCACACTTGCTGTCTGGTCACCCTAGTGTGTGTAGACCAGCCCATGCTGGCTTGCCCAGGAGCACCTAAGGTATCGGTGACAAGGCTGGGATTAAAGCAACAGTGTCATAACTCCTAGCTCACCATGCTTGGAGCTCCCGTGGTGAGAGGAGGAATTCCAGAATTGTGCAGTTCTCTGGCAAGACACTGAGTGTTTCTGTGGCCTCAGCCCAGCGTGCCTGCTAAATACATGCAGCACTGCTCGCTCCAGGAGTGTTGCTCACTAGATGAGCAATGCAGTTGTGCTGTTTGTTTCCCTGATGGGTGAAAATTTTGTGCTGGAAAAGCAACTGCTTTGGTCTTGAACCTGCATGTTGGCAGCCAGGAGGGTAACAGTTGCCTGTAAAATAGTATTGAGCTTTTTGGGGACATTTTGGTCCTCCGTGCTATTTTTATTAAGTGATCACAGTCAAGATGTTTTTCCTGCGGGGTTGGGGTGAGGGAGTGCGTGCACGCACACTATAATCCAGATCAGGTTGAGCAGAGCTTTCTGCCCAAGAGCTGATGTTTCAGAATGCTGTACCATCCCCACGCATTCTGTGATTGCTTTCAGAATCGCTGTACTGCATCAGGACCAGCGAGAGGACTGGGGGGCGGGGAAATGTGAGGCCGTTTTACCCAAGGGGTTCCCCAGACACCGCCCCTTGAACAAGCTAGCAGTGCCTAGTGTTCCAAAGGCCCGCAGATGCCTAGGGAGGCTGTGCTGGAAGTCGGTATGCCCCGCAGGTGCTGGGGTTGGCTAGTAGCCGGTGTTCAGCCATAGCCTGTCCTGTTTGTTGCTTGATGCTCGCAGTGCTCTCCTGGGTATTTGTTTTTCCCTTTATAATGGGCACAGCCACAGTGCATCCGCCCACGTGCCTGCAGGCTCCCATTTCCCTAGCGCATGGGGAGACGGGGAGGAGCTGGCCAGCTGGGACGCTCTGTTGGGAGACTGCTGACCAGTCTAAGGGTATGTCTAGCCTTGGCATGGGGGGCAGCTCCCAGCCCGTAGAGATGTACCCACGTAGCTCTCATTCAGCCAGCACACGCTTCACATAGTGGACCTGCGGTGATCAGTGAGGCTGTCTACCTCGAGCATGGACCCAAGGGTTCCAGACACGTTCCTCCCGCTGCTGCCTGTGCTCCTACAGCTACGCTACTGTCCTTACCACGCTGGCTGGATGGGTGCTACTGTGGGTGTGTCTCCTCAGTTGGGGAGCCCAGCTCCAGCTCCACATGCAGACACGGTGTCCCCCTTTGAGCTCATAGCAAGCTGCCAGTACAGCCACCCTCTGGGTGATGCTTAAACTCCCTCTCGGGGCTTCTCCTGCCTGCACTGGCTTTTCCCCTTCTGCTAACCTGTGTGTCATCTCGTCCTCCTCTAGGTGGATTTACTGAAGCAACTAAAAAGAAAATCCTGGACATGTTGGGCTTCCAGAGCATCAATCTAGAGAAGAGCACGTGGTACGTTGCGCAGGCCAGTCTGTTCCAGTTGGCTGATTCCCGGGGCTGCTGCCTGGCATCTGTGGATCCGAGTGCTTACCCTGGCCTGCTGTGTCCTTGTCCTTCCGTTTAACTCTTGTTTGTAGGGTCGTACTAGCACATCCCAAGAGCCTGCTGCACCCCGTGTCTGTGGCATTTGTCTGACCCCCCCCCAGTAGTGGAGCACCTTGCCCCCTGAGGCAGGGCAGGGCTGTATCCCCATTGTACAGGTTGGGCCAGGCAGCACAGAGAGATGGAGTGATCTGCTCCAGGTGTGTCACAGGAAGTCTGGGTCTCCTGCATTGCAAGCTAGTGCTCTAACCACTAGGCCTTTCTTCTCTGTCTAACCCACCAATCCTCGGTTTTAGCTGCTTCTTCCATAGTGATGACCCTTCCTCCAAAGCGTGCAGGTTCCGTGCCCGCTGGACGCGCCAGCAGCAGGTGCTTGGCGTGAAGGCATCTCATGCCTACACACCAACAGCCTCCATGTATCTCCCCCGCCCCCTCTCGCGACACGCTTGGTGCCTCAGTCCAGCAGGCAGGCGTCTCGGTGTCACTTTGAACCTGGTCTCCAGCCACCCCTCAGTTAGCACCTTCTTGCACTGGGGCGCTACTCTCCTTGCCTTGTGGTGGCTGCTGGCTAATGGGCTAATGGTTCAATTAATTTCTAGCAGCCTCTGTAGCCCTTTAAAACTCTGGCAAAATGTGCTTCATAATTTTTCTGAGCATCATCTATGAAAGCCTCAGAGGTGGATCCGAGCTCCTGTGTTTAGATTCTCTCTAAAGGCTCCTAAACGGCAAGATAATCAAAAGTCTTGCCCTGGTGCTGATGTTCCAGCAGCTGCGTCCTAACCCCCAAACTCTGGGTTCCACGAAGTCATCTGGCTCTGAGGATCCTTCCTTTACTGGTATTACTGCAACTCCAGCTGATGGCAAAAGGCTTCTCAGCCGGGGCTGGATCAGTCCAGCCACACCACTTGTGGTTCTCTAGCACAGGGGCTCTCAAACTTTTGTGCTGGGGACCCCTTTCACATAGCAAGCCTCTGAGTGTGACCCCCCCTAAATTAAAACCACATTTTTATATATTTAACCCCATTATAAATGCTGGAGGCAAAGCAGGGTTTGGGGTGGAGGCTGACAGCTCGTGACCTCCCCCATGAAATAACCTTGTGACCCCCTGAGGGGTCCCAACCCCCAGTTTGAGAACCCCTGCTTTAGCAGGTAAAACCCTGGGGAGCAGAGGAACTCTTGCATTCAGAGGATGCAGTTGTTAGACAGGTAGGGAGCCTGGGATTTGGGAGACTCTGCTTTGTTCCCCTGCTCTGCCACAGACGCCTGTGTGACCTTGGGCAAGTCACAGCCTCTCTGTGCTGCCATTCCCATTTATGCCATGGGGACAATATCCCTGCCTGCCTCATGGGGTGCTGTGTGGGTAAAGGCATCTGATATCAAGGTGCTCCAAAACTCTAGTGATTGGGGGGCCAGCTGAGTAACTCAGACAGCAGCCAGAAAGGAAATATCTCCATAATATGGCAAGCTCCTTTGTTTGTTTTACGTACCTAAAACATCTGCAGTGAGAACTGTGTAACCAGTATCCCTCTCATCTATCAGTCCATGTCCTCTAAGGCCATGTCTACATCTAAAGTTTTGCAGCGCTGGTTGTTACAGCTGTATTAGTACAGCTGTATAGGGCCAGCGCTGCAGAGTGGCCACACTTACAGCAACCAGCGCTGCAAGTGGTGTTAGATGTGGCCACACTGCAGCGCTGTTGGGCGGCTTCAAGGGGGGTTCCGGGAACGCGAGAGCAAACCGGGAAAGGAGACCAGCTTCGCCGCGGTTTGCTCTCTCGTTCCCGGAGCCACCCAGCAAACCGCAGGGAAGGAGACCTGCTTGCTCTGGGCTCTGGGAACGAGAGAGCAAACCGGGAAAGGAGACCCGCTTCGCCGCGGTTTGCTCTCTCGTTCCCGGAGCCCCGAGCAAGCAGGTCTCCTTCCCTGCGGTTTGCTGGGTGGCTCCGGGAACGAGAGAGCAAACCGCGGCGAAGCGGGTCTCCTTTCCCGGTTTGCTCTCTCGTTCCCGGAGCCCAGAGCAAGCAGGACTCCTTCCCTGCGGTTTGCTGGGTGGCTCCGGGAACGAGAGAGCAAACCGCGGCGAAGCGGGTCTCCTTTCCCGGTTTGCTCTCTCGTTCCCGGAGCCCAGAGCAAGCAGGACTCCTTCCCTGCGGTTTGCTGGGTGGCTCCGGGAACGAGAGAGCAAACCGCGGCGAAGCGGGTCTCCTTTCCCGGTTTGCTCTCGCGTTCCCGGAGCCCAGAGCAAGCAGGACTCCTTCCCTGCGGTTTGCTGGGTGGCTCCGGGAACGAGAGAGCAAACCGCGGCGAAGCGGGTCTCCTTTCCCGGTTTGCTCTCGCGTTCCCGGAGCCACCCAGCAAACCGCAGGGAAGGAGACCTGCTTGCTCTGGGCTCCGGGAACGCGAGAGCAAACCGGGAAAGGAGACCCGCTTCGCCGCGGTTTGCTCTCTCGTTCCCGGAGCCACCCAGCAAACCGCAGGGAAGGAGACCTGCTTGCTCTGGGCTCCGGGAACGCGAGAGCAAACCGGGAAAGGAGACCCGCTTCGCCGCGGTTTGCTCTCTCGTTCCCGGAGCCACCCAGCAAACCGCAGGGAAGGAGACCTGCTTGCTCTGGGCTCCGGGAACGAGAGAGCAAACCGGGAAAGGAGACCAGCTTGATTACCAGAGGCTTCCTCCTTCCACGGAGGTCAAGAAAAGCGCTGGTAAGTGTCTACATTGGATTACCAGCGCTGGATCACCAGCGCTGGATCCTCTACACCCGAGACAAAACGGGAGTACGGCCAGCGCTGCAAACAGGGAGTTGCAGCGCTGGTGGTGCCCTGCAGATGTGTACACCTTCAAAGTTGCAGCGCTGTAACTCCCTCACCAGCGCTGCAACTTTCTGATGTAGACAAGCCCTCAGTATGATCTAGTCTCTCTCCATCCATTTGAGCCTGTTATCCACATAATGACCCAGTCCCTGACATAGAACGGGACCTGTTATCCACATAATGACCCAATCCCTGGCATAGAACGGGACCTGCTCTGTGACACAGAGCTTAGGGGAAGTCATGGGTGGCCTTTGGGGGGGTTCTCTCGTCTTTCCTGGCTTGCTTGGAAACTTGCCCACTTCCTTATTAATTAAATTCCAACTCTCTGTAGCCATTGGCCCAAGCTAACAAGGCTTGGTGGGGATGGATTGGTGGCTGCCCAGCACTTTGGAGTATGAAGCTGTGTGTCCTTTGATTCCAAAATGGTTGGTTGCATTAACCAGCGACTGGATGAAATGGAAAGTCCCCTGTATCAGCTCTGAGAGCTAATGGGGATTTGGGGATCTGCTTCCTTAGTTGTACCAGTAACTATTCCATGGCTCACGTCTGCTCCTGCTGTGTGTTTCTCCTAGTGATGGGAATGGTGCATTTCCAGGCTCTGAAGTCTATCGCATGGTCGAGCAAATCAATGGCCAGTTAAAAGAGAGCATTGTGAAAGCCCTGGAGGAAGAAAGGTAACTGGGTGCTGTGGGGGTGAGGCTGGGCTCTGTACCCTACCCTAGTCTCTTGGCTCACGTCGAGGAGTGCTGAAGGCTGGGTGCTGGGAGCAAGGGGGTTACTGGAGCTCCTTTCTGGGCTCTGCTCCTTCTAGCTTTCGTCCAGCAGTGTGCAGAATCAGTGACTCCTCCCAGGCTCCTTGCCCAGCCCCTGGCCTGATTTCAGTCTCTTTCCCTGCCCAGCCTGCAGAGGTGAAAGTAAGCGGGTACACCCCGGCATGGTGCAGCGGCTGGAGCCCCAGGCCCTTGAGATTGTCCCCGGAGCCCTGCCACCACTACCCCAGGGCTCTGGCGGAAGTTTAAAGGGTCTGGGGCTCTGATAGCTGCTGCCACCCCAGGCCCTTTAACTTGCTGCTGGAGGGCCCGGGGTGGTAGCGGCCGGAGCCCTGGGACCTTTAAATCACCGCCCGAGCCCCCAGCTGCCGCTGCTACCCCGGGGCTCTGGCAGCCCGGCTCGGGTGGTGATTTAAAGGGCCAGGGGCTCCCAGCTGCCGCTACTGCAGCAGAGCCCCAGGCCCTTTAAGCTCTGCCAGAGGCCAGGGCCCCTTCAATGGTGATTTAAAGGCCCCGCCCCCACCCCCAAAGGACTCCGGAGTACCGGTAAGTCCTTCAAGTTACTTTCACCCCTGCCAGCCTCCACCGTTCAGGGTCCTCATCCCAATCTTCCCTTTCAGCTGCATGCACACATACCCCACTCCAGCTCTAGCCCCCTCTGCGTTCGGGTCAGGCTTATTCCTCCTGGGCGCCAGCTGGGGGTTCATTCAGTGCATGGGGGAGACATGCTGCTTGCTCTCAGTTTCTGTGCCTAGCACCACAGCCTCCCCAGCTGCTGTGGGGAGCAGTTTCAGGGGAAGTCCTGCTAAGCCGCTGCAGCCTCAGGACAGGGCATGCTCAGGTGCGCTGTGGGGATAATGCATGTACAGTCCAGTTGCATTACGAGCTGTGTGGGGATGGAGCATGCTCAGTACAGATGGCAGCTAAACTCTCTAAAGCTTCCAAACTCTACCGAGCATGTGCAAACTGAGATGATTTTATTTTTTCATAGGCTTGTAATTTGGCCAAACTTGGGTAGTTTTTCACAGGTGTGGCAAAAGGCACCTCCCTGACACCAGGGAAACATCCCTGCCACCTTTCAAAACCCTGCCCCAAAGTATGGGGGTGCTGGAGCTTCTCAAGGAAAAAGGTGGTCAGATAATTTTTTTTAAGCTGTCTTAACGTATTTTCCCTTAATCACCGTACTACAAACAGCTGAACCCTTTTTGCTAGAACTTTAACATAAAAACTCAGCCTGAGGCAGACGCCCGGCATGGGAAACTTTGGCCCAAAGAAGCTAGTGTTTGGCCAAGCTATAAGCAAGTGGAAAGTGTTGGGGAATTCTCAAGTAGAGATGTTGCTGCCAGGCCTGCCCGTAGTCCACTTCTCTGGTGATTTTGTTATGGGTTAGCTGTCGCTGGCGAGACCTGCTGGGGGAGAGGTGTAGTTACAAAACAATTAACCTGGTGTTTCTGGGGTGGGGTCCGTTTGTCTGTGTCTCACATCAGCGCCATCAAGGGCTGGTTCAGCCCGTACCACAGGAAGCACCAGTTCGGGAACCCGCGCAATCTGGAGAACTTCGGCAGCAAGGTGTTGAAGTACGTGAGGCCCCCTTGGTCGCTCTTGGGGGCGGGGTAGGTGGGACTCATACTGCTGGGAGGGCCTGGCGGAGTCTCTGTGTGATGGGCTCCTGGGAAGAGGAATGGAAGCGAGCGCTCGCCTTCCCAGGGCTCTTCTTTGAGGCAGAGTGAAGGCCTTGTGCCACGAGCGAGGCCTTCGCCCGCGAGGTCCCCACTGAGCAGGAATCTGAACTCAGCCCGGTGTGAACCTCTGCAGGGCATGGGGCTGAGAGGGACGGTATGGGCCTGCCCTGTCCCAGCCCTGGGGAAGGCATGCAGGGCGGGAGCACCATGTGCCCTGGGAAGGCAGTGCCCAAACCAAGTTGCCTATGTTGCTAAGAGCCAGGGCTGGACTCTCACAAGCCAGAACCTTGATCCCCACCCCTCCCCTTCTCCTTGTCTGCGGGGCGGCGGGGGGTTCCCTCAGCCCCTTTGGGGATGTCGTATCCAAAGTGGGAGCCCTAACTTGAGCTGAATCCTAGCCGCTGGGTGTTGTGAGGGCCCAGGGCTGGGGCTCCCAGTGCAGTGCTCACTGCAGTGGCCTGCTACTCTCCTGGGAGAACCAGTGGCCTCTTCCCAGCTGCCAGAGGTCACTGGGCCAGGGGTCTCTTGACGTGACGATGACGTGTGGGCAGGTGACACTCCCACAAAGCCCACTCCTGCCTTCCTGGGGCCGGTGGGGCGGGGGGCTGGTTACATACCAGGCAGCTAGTTCTAAAATGATGGGAGGAGGGCTGGGCTGGGAGCTGAGACCGGGGTCCTAGGCCTGGCTCTGCCCTAAGCCTCCCAAGTGACTTTGGACCAACCCCCAGGCTCGGCTGCCCCTCTGTAAAGCAGGGAGGAAGAGGAGGGCCTTTCACCCAGGGGTCTTGTGGGCCTTGACAAGGCATCATCAACTTCCAAAAGAGTGTTGGGGTCTGGGCCTGCCCCGGAGCCCCTGCCTGTTGCCATCGCAATGCAGTTGCCCCCCTGCTATGTTGAAAGGACTCTGTCCCCGTGGCTGGGGGGTATGTTGGAAGGAGCTCCCAGAACGGAGCCTTTTACCTGTGCCCGGAGCGCTGTCCATGGGGAGATCTTTCCATGACAGGAGCTTGGCTGGTGATAGCAAGTGCAATGCTGTGGGGTTTGTCTGGTGCCCCTGTGACTCATTCAGAGTCCCAGGGCAACGAGCCCCATGGTAATGGCTGTTAATCAGCCTGCACCCCTGCAAACGCCGCAGGCTCCTGGCTCTGACGCGCTGCCACCTTCTGCCGCCAGGGTCCACGAGGACTGGGAGAACTTCATCCAGAACTTCCGCTCCCAGCTGGAGAGCATCTACTTCCCCGACACAGTGGAGGAGTGGATGGAGGAGAACGTCAATCCCTACATGGACCGGCTGCGGGAGTTCGTCCGGGACTACAGGGAGATCATCCGCCTGAACGCCAAGCCCAAGGCCTTATAGGGGTGGGAGCCCAGGCTGGCTTGCTGCAGTGAGGAGCCCAGTTTCACCACACAGTGGGCTTGAGCTGCTGGGAACGTGGGGACTCTGGACAGAGCTTATTTCCCCTCGTCGTAGTCCGTTAGCAACCCCCAGGCTAGTCTTGTTTCCTGGCTCCCTCTCTGTTCCAACCCCTCTTCACACTAGTCCCTAAAATCATCTTGAGAAGCATGAGCGAGGCCATGGGGAGCCTCTGGGATTGGGCAGCTGTTAATGTCTTGGGCTTGGCACTGCAGTGGCTCTGAGCAGGCCAGCCCAGACAGCAGGTGCAGCCAGCGAGTTGCTGGCCATCTGAGCTGTGAGCCCTGTGGCCACAATGCGTTCTCCAAGCTCAGAGCAGTGCCCTTTCCCTGCGTGCCCAGGATCAGGCCGTCACTGTGGCTCCCCCAGGAGAGGTGGGATGGGGCTGGCTTGCCTTTCAGCCCCCATCCATGCTCATCGGGGAGCCCATGGCTCTGGCAGTGCAGACCAGCTTCACACATCCTGCTTCTTCATGGGACCAGGCAGGAAAGCCATGCCCTCCTTCCTCAAAGAGCCCAGAGTCTGTCTGTCCCCAGCCTGGCGCTCCACAAAGCCGTAAGAATGGGAGATGTTTGGGCCTTCCTGGGAAAGCTCTCTGCAATGACCAGCCTTTTTGGGACTTACACACCTGTCTGCCTCCTGGTCACCTGAAGTGTTGGTGTGTCTGAATGGAAATGCATGAGACGGAGCCTCTCTTCGTGGGGGAGCTGGGTCTCTGCCGACACTCCGGCCACTTCAGGAAGAGCAGTGCCCTGAGTGTAGGCTGGGGAGTGGGTATCACACGAAGTCTTGTGCTCTTTGCACTAGTCGCAGATTGGTGACCCATTGAAAATAGGTGAATCTGTTCTCTCCGTGCCAGCGAGGTGACTAGTGCGCACGCTGGCCCCGTGGCAGTGGTGAATTCAGAGATGACTTGCTTAGGCTTCGGGCTGTTTGGAGCGGGGCTTTCCAAAGGGCTTGGAGCTGGCCTCGCTCGCTGGTAAAACATGCCCTGACTGCAGCAGGTGCAGAGTCCCACACCGAGCGCTGCTGAAAACTCCACCCTTAGCGTTTGCCTGCACTGCCTTCAGAGGTGTCCTCGCGCTTGGGCTGTAATCTAGCTAGCTTGGCTAAAAGTAGCAGTGAGGTGGGCTAGCAATGGGAGTTCATAGCCAGCAGTCTGGACCGGCATGTACAGCCTGTGCTGAAGCCATGCTGCCGTGGCCCCACTGCTGTTTTAGCTGCACTAGCGAGGTCAAAGCTAATTCCCATAATCCTGCTTGAGC
This sequence comes from Gopherus flavomarginatus, assembly GCF_025201925.1. Lineage (NCBI taxonomy): Eukaryota > Metazoa > Chordata > Testudines > Testudinidae > Gopherus > Gopherus flavomarginatus. The sequence continues at coordinate 3,311,905 of NC_066625.1, forward strand.
TGCAGTGGCTCCTCCGACGGCGGAGTAGCCGTACTCTGAGCTGGTGGTATCTATTTTGAACACAGAGATCTGATGCCCATGATCTGTTTCCTTTTGGAGATGTGGATCTTAACACGCCAGGCGAATCCCTGGGGAGAGCTGCTGCTCTTCTGCACCAGGGCTCCCCTGTGCAGGACCCCAGGAAATTTTGTGAGTGTTATTGTCCATTGCAGTCTGGGGAAGGGTTAGGCAAATGCTGAACAATTCCTGCTTTGGGAGGCTCCTCCAGGGACAATGCTGCCAAACAGGTTTGCAGGGGGCAGGGTCTTGTTTTGGCAAATGCCCCAGAGCAGGAGCTGCCTTTCTGCTGGGGATGGTGATAGACCCTGGGCCTTACAGCGGGACACAAATTAGAGACACTAATGGGTATCAGAGGTATCAGAACATGCTGGGGGTTAGCTTGTGGACAGGGACTGGGGATTGGCCTGTGGACTCTAAATCCACCTGGAGTTGGGAGTTCTCGCTGCCTTGGTGGGGCTGACAAAACCCAATGTGTGAGCTCCCCCTGCTGGTTCCTCAGCAGCGCTGGGTCCAAACACTTCCCCAGACTGTGGTAAAATTGATGCTGGTGCAAGAACCAACATTTTGGCCTATTTAATGTGAGGTAACTCGGTGTAGCAGCAATCTCTGCAAGCAGCCATGTTAATATCGGTTCTGTTCGAGAGGGCAGGGGACTATGGTGACTTCTGATCTGTGGAGTAAAGGGCAAGTCCAGGGTGGGAGACCCTGATCTCAAACTTCTGAACTTATTGCAAGCAATGAGGTTACAGTCCAAAGTGAAGTGTGCGATGTATGGTGTCCTGCCCTCCCCCCCAGTCACAGGGCTAGGGTCCCTGGCAGGTTCTCGCTGTGGGCTGTAGTACAGCAGGATGTTTCATTGCCCCAGGGAAGGTGACAGACACTGTGCAATAACCCAGGCTTCTCTTGCATTGCCACTGTCTCTGCACTAGCTGATGTTGCTGTAATACAGTGAGTGACACTTGGGTCCAATGACTACACGGAGAGGACTCCTGTTTGACAGTGGTATTTGGTTTAATATATTGAGCCTAATTTGTTTTTTAACTGTATAGAGAGCTCATGTAATACCGACTTCCACAATAAAGTATTTTACTAAGAAATGCAGCAAATCGTCACTTGTGGCCAGAGTCCCTTTTACCGATTCTAGTGCCCCCGCCGGGCCGCTTCCTTCTCTCTGGGATCAGTCCGTGGGCTGAGGACGGGGCTCTGTGGCATGGCGGGTTGGTGCTAAACAGGCATTTCTCCCAGGGGAGCCTAGGTTCAAACCCCAGTTTGGCTGCAGGCTGAAAGGGTGGGAAAAGGCGACAACATGGACTTCAGCACAGCCTAGCTGCCGAGTGGGTATACAGGGTCCCAGGTGGACTTGAACTTGTGCTGCTGAGGCTTCGCTGCACTGGTGCTTCCCAAGCCACCTGTAATTGAGTTAGTGTCCCCCCATATGCTGCAATTACCCCTCTGATTGCAGCATCGACAGACGCAGACTTAGCCCTGGCTGGACACGGCTCTGGTCCACCAGAAAACTACCATGCTGTTGGCTGGGAGCGGCCGTCTCCAGGCCCAGGATCAGACTGTCCGTGGATGCTGCTGTCATGGAGGGGAGCTGTGTGTGGGGATCCTGGAACAGCGACGGGTGCGTTTGGCAGCAGAGTTATGGGTGGAGGCTGGGATAGCATGGGCTGTGGGTTGGGACTGAGGGGCACTGGCAGAGCTGGGGGGGGGATCCCAGGGCTGTGGGTCAGGATTGAGGGGCACTGGCAGAGCTGGAGGGGGCAGGGCTGGGCCAGGACAGCAGGGGGATGTGGGTCAGGACTTGAGGGGCCTGGCAGAGCTGTGTGGGGGAGCCCAGGGCTGAGGTAGCAGGGGGCTGTGGGTCAGGATTGAGGGGCACTGGCAGAGCTGAAGCTATTCCCTGCTGACGTGCTTCACGCAACTCAGGTCCAGGGGTGCTGTAGATGGAAACCATCTATTTGACATGCATCTGACGAAGTGGGTATTTACCTATGAAAGTTTATGCTCCAGTACATCTGTTAGTCCATAAGGTGCCCCAGCACTCTTTGTCATCTATTTGGTGTTTGTTACAACATGATGCCAGAGGGTGTGACTGCACCCCCTGTGCCCCTAGTTCCAGCCCCACTACTCCTGACCCTGGGAAGCTGCAAGTCTTGGGTGTGATGAGCTGGATGGATTTTTCAGCCAGGAGGTGGCGCTGTTCTCTCTCTGGATGCCAGCAAGGTGCTTCCCAGGTGCCTGAAAGCTTGAGAACCCTGAGTTGCTTTGCTAAGCACCAGCAGCACAATGGGAGCTTGGAAAGGCTGCGGCATGGCCGCTTGGCAAAGCTTGGGAAGTGTCAGAGCCGACACGCAGCCACTGCTCTCCAGGCTGGACCAGGTACTTTGTATCTGTCTCTTTGGAGCCTGACGGCCTTGCTGCTCAGGTGCTGCCTCCTGCCTGCGCCATGATAACACCGGGGTGTCCCTGGGAGTGTGCCCGCCCTGGGCTGGCCTTGGGCACTGCTCTGGGGATGCCTGTGGTGCCCCACAGAGGAGGTGTGACCTGGAGCAAGGGACACCAGGCTGAGCCACGAGGTTGTTTGCAAAGCCTTGTATGTGCTAAAGCCATCAGCAGAATTGGCTCTAGAGAGAATGGGTGGAGGGGTTTCATCTTGGGATGAGGGGGTGCAGAAAAGCCCCTATTTAAAAGGGGGCAGCAGATCAGCATTTCTGGGCTCCCTGCAGCGCTCGCTATCCTGGCTGGCAGCACATCAGGGTGTAGGAAACGAGAGACCCAGCCCCTCTCCGCTGGCCAGTGGGCTTTACCTCGCTTTCCTCCACTTGATATGTGAGCGCTGCTTAGTCGAAGCGCCCAGAGGCAGAGGTAGGTGTAGCCTTGTGTAAAGGCCTGGGCTGCAAAAACCAGCCCGATCTTTGTTACTCTGGACCGTGCAGGCCTCCACGCTGAGGGAGCCATCTCGCAGGCAGAGAATCCCTTCCAAGGGCAGCATGCCCTGCCTCTGGGGCCAGGGGATGTGTCCATCAGCAACAATAGGAAGACAGTGGAGGGATGTGGCAATCAGCCCGGAGCAGAAACTGGCCTTAACAGCTGCAGCCAGGAGCAGGGGGGCGAGGGGAGCTGGGGGCACTCTGTGGCAAGGTCACAAGGAGAGCACTCCCAGTTTATCATCCCTGCTTGGCACCTGGGGGCGGGAGAGAGCAGCCCTTGCTCCAGAATGATGGTACTCTGCATGAAATGGGAACCCAAGGCTCAAATTCCCCAGCACCCTCTTTTTGGGAGGTGGTGGAGGGCAGCAGATGTCTGTGGGTCAGTTCTGAACAGGTCTGTAACAGCAGCAAGGGAGCACCCTGAGCTCCAGCATCTCTGCCAGGAGGCCCTGAGCAAGGATGTGCTTCCAGCCCCCTCGACTGCTGCATGTTCTGGGCAAGGGCAATGCTGGGCTGAGCTGGATGAGCTCCCTGCCCCCCAGCCTGCAGCCCATGGCACCAGCCTGCCCTGGCTTGCCCACCCTGCCTTTGCTGCTGGGCTGGGAAAGGCGAATAAGCAGGATGGGGGAGATGCTGACCTGGATCCATGGCCCTGGAGGCTTGTAGGGGGGCAGAGTCCTTCTCTGCTTAGTGCTAGGTGGGTTCCACAGCTATGGGATGCTGCCATGAGGGGAGCAGAGCCTGGTCTCTCTTCACACTCAATGGTGCTGGTGAGAATTCACCATGTGCTTGCTCTGCTTGTAGCCAACAGCCAGGCAGGTGCCCCCTCAGCTTCCACCACCCCGTCACTGTTTGCAGAGTGACCCCATCTCAAATTGCCCCAAAACGGCCTCTCCTGGAACACTCAAAGACGTAATTCGCTTTGCTGCTCCTTTAGAGAGACCGAACCTGCAGCTTGGTGTCATGGCTGGAGTTAACAAGCATGTCAAAGCAGTGGGCTGAGTGAGAGAAAATGTACAACCAATGTATGTAATGAGAGAGAGAGAGGTGTTGTAAGTGAGTTCCAGTCTAGGGGATAAAGCTAGAATGGGTTACAAACAAACCCTAGCTCTTGGGTCACGAGGATCGCAGCCTGTGGTCAGAGATTGCATCATCACTGAAATGCAGCTGCTTCTGGGGAGGAGGAACAGCCTTCTAACAGCTCCCAGCATCCATGCATGGCAGCTTAGGGCTGGAAATTAAAATTCCCGAAGAACAGCCTAACCTGTGTGGGTTTTACAAAGCTCTGCATCGCATATACAGATTAGCTGGGAGGTTTGTCCTTTGTTGCAGGTACCAGTGTGGATGCTGGGATGGTTCTGAAACCAGCTGTGTGGAGGATCCAAAACAAAGGTGGCTTTGATGGTGCCGGAGCAGGGCACAGCTGCTCCAGTGAGGTGCATTTGGAGAGAGCAGAGCGGGAGAGAGCTTTCAAGTGACTGGATGCTGCAAAGGACAAAAAAAACAGGAGTAGCCCCCCATGCAGTCCTGCTATACACTGCATATACTCCCATTGATCCCACAGGCACCCTCTGCCAAGGGGCTTTTCTTGCCATCCGTGGGAGCTAGTCAGGATAGGACCAGGGGCCAGTATTGTGCATGTATGTCTGATGTGGGTAGCAGGGAAAGGTGAGATGTCCCAGTCAGCAGCTGCTGCTGCTTTTGTTTGGAACATTTCAGTCTCTTCCTGAGAACCTGGAGAGAAGCAGATCACATGGAATCACGACTGAATCCTGCTTTCTGCTCTCCATGCAATGCCCCTGAAATTTGCTTGAGCTTATACAGCTCCCACTCTGCTGCAGCTCTGAAGGACACAGGGTTTGGAGCGGAGCAGGACGTGTCGAGTGATGTGCAACTGAGCAATGAAAATCTGACAGTGGCTCTAGCTCTGGCCTGTGACCCAGGGATGCTAATAGAAGTAGCTGCCTGTCATAAAAGGGGGTCAAGGGCAGC